>NW_007727334.1:95577-248734 GCF_000696425.1 Galeopterus variegatus | reverse complement strand
ATCCGAACCCTCGGACGGGAGCGCTGCCGCGCTTCCCAAGCGGCGCACTATCCAGTGCGCCACCGGGCCGGCCCCTCATATATGGCTTTTAATGTGTTGTGATATTTTCCTTCTATACCTAATTTGCTGGTCCTGGGCTTTTCTTTGTTGGGAGACTACTGATTACTGCTTCAATCTTGTCATTTGTTGTTGGTCTGTTCAGGTTTTCTGTTTTCTTGGTTAAGTCTTAGTAGTTTGTATGTATCTAGAAATGTATCCATTTCCTCCAGGTTTTCAAATTTGTTGATGTATAGTTGTTTATAATAGTGTCTAATGATTCTGTGTATTTCTGTGGTATCAGTTGTAATGTCTCCTCTTTCATTTCTGATTTTTGTTATATGGGTCTTCTCTTCTTTTTTTAGTTAGCCTAGTTAATGGTTTGTCTGTTTTGTCTGTCTTCTCAAAAAACCAACTTTTTGTTTAATTGATCTTTTGTATCATTTTTGTGTCCCTTTGTCATTTGGTTCTGCTCTGATATTAATTAACTAATTCTGTCTACTAATTTTGAGATCGGATTGTTCTTGTTTTTCTAGTTCTTTGAGGTGCAGCACTAGGTTGTTTATTTGAAACCTTTCTATTCTCTTGATGTAAGCAGTTGTTGCAATAAACTTCCCTCTTAGTACTGCTTTTTAAGTATCCCACAGATTTTGGTACAATGTGTCTTTACTTTCATTAGTCTCAAGAAATTTTTTGATTTCCTGTTTAATTTCTTCTTGGACCCATAGGTTGTTCAGGAGTGTACATTGTTTAATTTCCATGTATTTGTATAGTTTCCAGAGTTTTGCTTGTCATTGATTTCTAGTTTTAAACATTTGTGGTCTGAAAAGACACTTGGAATGATTTCAGTTTTTTTAAATTTGTTGAGACTTGATTTGTGACCTAAATATGTGGTCTTCCCTGAAGAATGTTCCATGTGCTGATGAGAAGAATGGACATTCTCTAGCTGTTGGATGAAAAGTTCTGTTGATGTCTGCCAAAACCAGTTGGTCTAAAGTGTAGTTTAAATCCTCTGTTTCTCTGTTGATTTGTTGCCTAGATGATCCATCCAACGCTAAGAGAGGGGTGTTCAGGTCTCCCTCTATTATCATATTGGAATCCATCTCTTTCTTTAGGTCTAATAATGTGTGCTTTATATATGTGGGTGCTCCAGTGTTGGGTGCATATATATTTTTGATTGTTCTGTCTTCTTCCTGGGTAGATCCATTTATCATTACATAATGTCATTATTTATCTCTTTTTATGGTTTTTGCTTTAAAGTCTATTTTATCCAATAAAAGAATAGCTAATCCTGGTCTTTTTTGGTTCCATTTCCATGGTATCTTTTCCATCCCTTCACTTTTTGTTTGTGTGTGTTGTTACAGGTGAAGTGAGTATCTTGCAGAAAGCATACAGTTGGGTATAGCTTTTTAATATAGTCAGTCAGTCTGTGTCTTTTGAGTGGGGAATATAATGCATTTACATTTAGGCTTGTTACTGAAAAGTTTTGTCTTACTCCTGACATTTAATTGCTTTCATATGGTTGATTTAAATATCTTTCATTCCCTTCTTTCCTTTTTATTGCTTGTCTTCAGGTTTTTTTGTTTTTTTGAGATGGTATGGTATAGTTTCTCTTGTCTGTATATCTGCTCTGACAGTGGTGTTTGTTCTTTCTTGTGTGTTCATGGTGGTGATTATCTTTTTTCAGATTGCATGTGCAGGATTCTCTTAAGGATTTCTTATAGAGCTGGTCATGTGGTGGTGAACTCCTGCAGCTTTTGTTTGCCTGGCAAACACACTATTTCTTCTTCATTTCTGAAGGACAGCTTTGCTGGGTATAGTATTAATGGCTGGCAGTTTTTTTTCTTTTATTACTTTGAATACATCATCCCATTCTCTTCTGGCCTGTAGGGCTTCTGCTGAGAAGCCTGAAGTTCGTCTGATAATCCCTCCCTTATGGTGACTTCATGCTTTTCTCTTGCTGTTTTTAAGATTCTCTCTTTGTGACTTTTGACAGTTTGACTACAATGTGTCCTGGAGATGACTTTTTTTCATTTTTTTTTATATGTTTGGGGATATTTGAGCTTCTTGTATCTGTAAGTATGTACCTCTACCAATACCTGGGAAGTTATCTGTTATTATTTCATTGAATATGTTTTCAATGTTGTTTTCTTTCACCTCCCCTTCTGGAACACCCATGACTTGGATATTTGTGCACTTAAAGTGGTCTGCTATCTCTCTTATATTTTCTTTTTTTTGTTCTTTCTTTCTGTTTTTTTTTGTTTTTTTGTTTGTTTGCTTGGGTTATTTCAAAAAGATTGTCTTCAAGATCAGAAGTTCTTTCTTCCACTTGCTCTGGCCTGCTGCTTATGCTCTCAATTGAAGCTTTTATTGTGTTGAATGAGTACTTCAGTTCCAGGAGTTCTGCTACATTCTTTTTTATGGTATTTATCTCTTTGTAAATTTCCTCCTTCATGTCCCGGATTGTTTTTCTCATTTTGTTGTTTTATGTAACTGAGTCTTCTTGTATCTCACTGAGTTTCTTTAAGACTGTTACTCAGAATTCCCATTCAGACATTTCAAGGGTTTCCTGTTGTATGGGGTCTAGTATTGGAGAATTGTAGTATTCCTTTGGTGGTGTCATATTTTCATGTTTTTTCATATTTCTAGTATCACTATGTTGATGCCTAGTCTTCTGGTGGAGTGGTTGCTTCTTCGATTACTCTGGGTTGAATTTTGAGGAGAGAGACTCCCTCTTGTAGATTTGTTATATATTGCCTGTTGGGTGGGGTCTTTTAGTTTGGTTTTTGGGTAGACTCAGTAGTTTCAGTAGTTTTGGGTAGACTCAGTTGTTCCAGGTAGACTCACTAGTTCTAAGTAGACTCAGTTGTTCTGGGGGGTGCCAGCAGCTACATCTGTGGCTGGTGCTGTGCATGCAGTTGGGCCTGTGCAGGGGGGTGGGGGCCATGTGGGCAGCCAGGGAAGGTGGGGCTGCACGGGCAGCTGGATGGCTGGGTCCATGCATGCAGGTGGGGCTGTGCCAGTGGCTGTGGTGGCTGGGACCATGTGGGTGGCTGGATATCTGGGGCTGTGTGGGTGGCTGGAACTGCACAGGCAGCTGGATGACTGGCCTCACATGGGTGGGTGGGACCATACAGGAAGCTAGGCTGCTCAGACAGACAGATGGCAGGACCCATGTGGCCAGGATGCTGCGTCTGTATGGGCAGGTGGGGTTGCCAGGTGGGTGGGTCCTTGTGGGTGGCTGGATTACTGGGCCTATGCTGATGGGTTGGGCCACTCATGTGGCTGGATGGCTGGGCCCAGGTGGGCATGTGGGCTCATGTTGGTGGCTGGGTAATTGGGGCTGTGATGGTGGCTGGACAGCTGGGTCCAGGCAAGCATGTAGGGTCATGCTGGTGGCCAGGTGGTTGGGTGTCATGTGGTAGCTAGGGCTGTGCAAGAGGTTGGAAGGCTGGAGCCACACAGGTGGCCAGCACTGCTCAGGCATGCAAACCTCTTGACCTAATAAGTCTGTTTTGGAAAGCTCCCTATGGAAATAACCATGCATGTGCAAACAAGATATAGAGAAAGAGTGCTCAATGGAGCATTGTTTGTAGTTATGCAAAAACATAATCTACCTAAATGTTTGTCAATAGAGATGTGTTTAAATAAATTATGGTACATCCACAGTATGCAACAGGATGTAGCTGCTAGTAGGAATGAGGAAAAGTTGTATAAGAATGCTTTAGACATCTTCTAACTTTTTTAGAGTATTTATATTTTCTTATTGATAATGTGTATTTGATCCTTCCATCTTCTTTCTTTTATAAACTTTTATTTGTTATCTGTTGTTTTGGCTTTGAAATATAACAAGCTATTGTATTTATTTTCAATTTATTAATCTTAATTATTTTTTCCTTTTATTCTTATAGCTTCTTTCTTCTCTTTTCTGTAGGTTTTTTTTTTTTTTTTTTGTATATGTGGTCTTATTTGTAAATATTTGAATTAAGTATTTAACTTACCTAGGTTTTCCTTGTTAAGTAATAAAAGTATGTTGTGGCCATACTGCAGAAACAGGATAAATCCCCATCCAAAATCTGGTTTGGATATCAAGAATGATGATGCCAAACACACACCAAGAAGGTGTGAATAGTTTTATTGCCTACATAATAAGGCTTTCGAAGGAGAACAGTCAAGTCCTCCCAAGTTGGTCTAAAAATGGCTTGAGGGAGCAAACAAAAGGAGACTGGGTTGAGTTTTTATAGTGCTTAAGGAGTCGGGTTGGGGTGAATGTTTGGGATGAGGGTTCTCATGCATGGGCAGGACCTTGCGTGGTTTGAATCTCCTGCCTGCACCTAAGGAGGGAGCACTGGGTTGTCTTATCAGCTTGTCCAGATGTGGGGTAGAATGGGGAGCAGGAGGGTGAGGCTTAAAAGCTGTCATCAGTCAAGCATCAAAAAATGGATTCAGACTCTTTAGTGTAAAGTATCCAATTTTTTCTCCAAGTTCAGTTTTATCTGTAGCACATATATCTTGATAATATAGACCTTATTTTTTAGGTTCTGTATTTTTTAGTATTTTCTGTATATTTTCTGCTTTGATTTCCTCTTTGACATGATAGGTTTTTAGGAGGCCATCTTTTTTTCTCACAATAATAAGATTTGGTTTTTGTTGTTTTTTCCTATGTTTATTATGTTCTAATTTTATTGCCTATATTCATAAAATGTAGCTTGTCTTTTGGAATATGCTAAAATTTTCTCTGTAATAACTGGCTAATTTTTGACTGGTTTATTGAGATGTAATTCATATACTATACATTCACCCATTTAAAGCATGCAATTCAGTGGATTTTAGCATATGCACAGAGTTGTGCGACCATCACCACAATCTAATTTTTAGACATTTGTATCATCCTAAAAAGAAGCCCACTACCCATTAGAAGTCACCCCCCTTCCCTCCATTACTGTCCTCCAGTCCTAGGGCAATTACTAATCTAATTTTTGTCTCTATAGATTGGCCTATTCAAGGTATTTCATGTAAGTGCAATCATTCAATATGTGCCCTTTTGTGACTTAACTGTTTAACTTAGCCTATTGTTTTCAGGGTTTGTCTATGATGTCACATATACCAGTATTTTATATTTTTATTGCAAAATAATATTTCATCGTATGGATACACATTATATTCATCCATACATTAGTTAATAGACATTTCAGTTGTTTCCAGTTTGGGGCCGTAATGAATAATTCTGCTATGACTAGTCTTATGGTCATAGTTTTTATGTTCTTGTGGTTCTTTATTGTTCTTATGGTACAAGGATTTGTGTAGACACATGTTTATATTTCTCTTTGTTATATACCTGGTAGTAGAATTGCTGGGTAATATGGCAACTCTATGTTTAACATTTTGAGGAAGTGCCAAACTGTTTTCCAAAAGAGCTGCACCGTTTTGCAATCTCACCAGCAGTGTATAAGAGTTGAAATTTCTTCATGTTCTCACTAACTCTTGTTGCTAATGTCTGTATTTATTATAGCCATCCTAGTGGGTATGAAGTGGTATCTAATTATACTGTTGCTTTGCATTTCCCTAGTTACTAATGATGTTCAGCATCTTTTCATGTGCTTATTAACCATTTATATATCTTCTTTGGAGAAATGTCTATTTAGAGTCTTTATCCATTTTTTCAATTGGGGTATTTTTCTTTATATTATTGAGTTGTAAAAGTTCTTTACATATTCTGGATAAATGTCCCTTATCAGATATATGATTTTTAAATATTTCCCTTTCATTCTGATGGTTGTTTTTTGACTCTCTTGATGGCATCTTTGCAGCACAAATGTTTTTTATTTTGATGCTTTTTCTTTTGTTACATATTTCTGGTCATGCATTTAAAAAGAATTGCCTAATCCAAGATAGCAAAAACTACTTCTGTCTATTCTTCTAGAGTTTTATAGTCTGAGCTCATACATCTAGGCTTATTATCCATTTTGAGTTGATTTTTGTATGGTATGATGTGAGGGTTCAAATTTATTAATTTGCATGTGGATATATAGTTGTCCCTGTACAATTTGTTGAAGACTATTCTGTCTTCCATTAAATTGTCCTAGCACCCCTATAGAAAATCAAATGAGCACAAATATAATTCTGTTGTTCCCCCCACCTTTCAGCCAGACCATTTCTTTCTTTTCCTTTCTCCCTTTTTCTGTATATTTTGCTTACTAATGTATTTTAGTTTCATATCATAATAAAATTTCTTCATTTTTACATTTGAAAAAATTTAACTTATTTTGATTATCTGAAGTCTCCATTATCTTCTTTTAGTCTGGTTGAGAGAGGCTTTCGAACTTCCTATTTCTTGCCTTCAATTTGGCTATCTTTAAAGTATACTACTACAAAGTTTTCTACCTTAATCTTTTTCTAATAGCTATGTTTATTACCCTTGGGGTAGTCCCCCCACCACACACACCCAATTATCAAAGAGTGCTTAAGATTTTCAACCAGCCTTATTTTTTTGTTGTTGTTGTTTGTTTTATATCTTAGGATTGGCTTCTTCCAGTTTTTCTTTCTTAATTTACTTACTTTGGTTCACTCTGTTATATCCTCTTTTCTGACCACTTCATAACAGCCTTCTCTAGTTTAGTTTCGTAGGTATAATTTTTTCTTTAATATGACGATACTATTGTTGAAAATATTTTCTAAAGTGTTCTGTTCTATTTTTTGCAATGGTTCTACTTTATAGGAATATGTTTACTTACAAGATCCCCTTCTTTTAAACTGCCAAAACTTCTATGTCCATGATGTTTCTGTTTTCTCAGCCTTATTAATGTAGGTTTATTCTTGCCTAGAATTTGGATATGTCTGGTTTACTCATACACTAAAGAGAGCACTTTGGAATCTTTAAAACCCAAACGAGAAAGAGAGGAAATCTTTAGTATTTAGTACTGGAATTTTACATTGCCAGTTCAGAGATTCAGAAGCCTGGAGGGAGATGAGTTGGTGGGAGAGATGGGATGGTCAAATAAAGCTAGAGTTGAAGGCATCCACAAAGGAGCTCTTCCTCTATGCTTTAAAACTTTTATTTTGTGTTCACTGTGGCTGTCATTGGCAGGTAGAGGAGGAAGTGCTCCCACTCTTTGGTGTTTAAGTCTAAGGAAGTTGGGAGTAAACTCTCCTTCAGAGTGTGGGCTCCAGCACCTGGGTTATTCTACAAAGATTCTGACAGGACCAAATGGGCCCTCTTGATTGCTCATTGTATAGCTCCCACATGCAGCTTTTGCTGTATAAGTAGAATACTCAGAGAAGCTATTCTTTTACACATGGGCTCTCACAGGTATATTGACTTTACCTTCAGTTCGTCTTACAAACTCCAAAAACTTTTTAGTAAGTGAATGTCACTTTCCCCCAGATACCAGTTTTTGCATACCAATCGTCATTAGAATTAGTGGGGGTGGGGAAGAAGGAGTCAGATTGCATGTTTAACTTACCACCCTATCCTTCCTATTTCTAATTTTGAAGGAATGTCTTTGCATATTTTAGTGTCCTCTTTAATTTCTTTCAACAAAATTTTGTAGTTCTCATTCCAGAGATCTTTTACTGCTTTGGTTAAATTTATTCCTAGGTATTTTATTCTTTTAGTAGCTACTGTAGATGGGCTTCCTTTCTTGATTTATTTTTTCTGCTTGTTCATTGTTGGTTTATAAAAACACTACTGATTTTTGTATATTGATTTTGTATCCTGCAACTTTACTGAATTCGTTTATCAGCTCTAGAAGTTTTTGGTAGAGATTAGGGGTTTTTCTGTATCATGTCATCTGCAAACAGTGACAATTTGACTTCTTCTTTTCCAATTTAGATGCCCTTAATTTCTTTCTCTTGCCTGATTGCTCTGTTTAATCCTTCTAATGCTATGTTGAATAAGAGTGGGGAGAGTGGGCATCCTTGTCTTGTTCCTGTTCTTAAAGAAAAAGCTTTCAGTTTTTCCCCATTCAGGATGATTTTGGCAGTGAGTGTGTGATATATGGCTTTCATTGCATTGAGATATTTTCCTTCTATACCAAATCTGTTGAGAGTATTTATCATGAAGGGGTGCTGAATTTTGTCAAATGATTTTTCTGTATCTATTAAGATGATCATATGGATTTTGTGCTTGCTTTTGTTGATGTGGTGTATCACATTTATTGATTTGCAAGTGTCGAACCATCTTTGCATCCCTGCGATGAATCCCACTTGATCATGGTGTATAATCTTTTTGATGTGCTGTTGTATTGCATTGCTGATATCTTGTTGAGGATTTTGCATCTATGTTCATCAAGGATATTGGCCCATAGCTTTCAATTTTTTTTTTTTTGTCTTTGTCTGGTTTTGGTTTTAGGGTGATGCTGATGTTGTAGAATGACACCAAGGTACTTACAGCCAAGTGATTTTTGACAAAGGCACCAAGAACATACATTGGGGAAAAGACAGCCTCTTCAGTAAATGGTGCTGGAAAACTGGATATCCACATGTAGAAGAATGAAACTAGACCCATACCTCTCACCATATACCAAAATTAAGTCAACTTGGATTAAAGACTTAAGAATAAGACCTGAAACTATAAAACTCTTAGAAAAAAGCATAGGAGAAACACTTCAGGATGTAGGACTGGGCAAAGACTTTATGACTAAGACCCCCAAAGCACAAGAAACAAAAGAAAAAATAAACAAATGGAAATATATAAAACTAAAAAACTTCTGCACAGCAAAGGAAACAATCAACAAAGTGAAAAGACAACCTACTGAATGGGTAAAATTATTTGCAAATCATACATCTGATAAAAGATTAATTTCTAGAATATACAAGGAACACAAACAACTTCACAGAAAAAAACCCCAAATAATCCAATTAAAAAATGAAAAACGAAGCTGATTAGACATTTTTCGAAGAAAGACATACAAATGGCTGACAGGTACATGAAAAAAAATGCTCAACATCTCTAATCATCAGGGAAATGTATGTCAAACCACATTGAGATATCATTTCACTCCAGCTAGATTGGCTATTATCAAAAAGACAGAATAACAAATACTGGTGAGGATGCGGAGAAAGGTATACTCTTTTACACTTGGTGGGACTGTAAATTAGAACAGCCATTATGGAAAACAGTATGTAGGATCTCAAATAACTATAGATAGAACTTCATTACAATCCAGCAATCCCACTTCTGATCATATACCCAAAGGAATGGAAATCATCATGTGGAAGGGATATCTGCACTTCCATGTTCATTGCAGCCCCATTTACAATAGCCAAGATAGGGATCCAACCTAAGTGTGCATCAATGGACTGCTGGATAAGGAAAATGTGGTATATACACACAATGGAATACTACTCATCCATAAATAAGAATGAAGCACTGCCATTTGCAGCAACATGGATGAACTTTGAGAAAATCATGTTAAGTGAAATAACCCTGGCAAGAAAGAGAAATACCACATGTTCCCACTCATAAGTGGGAGGTAAGAAACAAAGAAAGACCATAGTAAAATGTCGAACTTTCAGAAGGAGAGAACACACTTATAGTTACTAGAAGTAGAAAAGTGGGAGGGGGGATAGGGAGCAAATGGATAAGGGACACAAAAGGTAATTATGATATGTAATGATGAACATGTTAATAAAATTGATTTGATCATCACATACTGTACACAAATACTAATAGTCAACTGTGTACCCATAAATAGGGATAAGTAAAAATAATTTTAAAAATTAAAAAATAATTTTGAAGGAGTTATTTGCTCAATCAGGTTTTTAGTAGTATTTTTACATTTAAAGTTTGGGGTTTTTTTCTCATTTTACCTGTTAGTAGATTTCTAACATAAGTAAACTTGCATCCCTGTGATAAAACCTATTTGGTTATAGTACATTGTTATTTCTAATATACTATTCTATTCAATTTACCAGTATTTTATTAATAAGTTATACTTATAGATAAAATAGGCCTATAATTTGTTTAGTATTGGTGATATATTTCTTAGTGTTTTGCTTCAGGGTTTTGCTAGCTTCATAAAATGAATGAAATATCTTTCAATATTTTCCTGTGTTGTGGGATATTTTCTATTGGCTTTGAAATAACTGTCCCTTTGACATTTCCTAAAACTTACCCATAAAGCTACTGGGATCCAGAACTTTTTTTTCCTTCTTGATTGTTGAGTCTTTACACTTTTTATATTTCTTTATTTAATTTAAGTAATTTGCATTTTTACAAAAGATTATCCCTTTGAGATTTTCAAATGTGCATATTTTATATATTGTAATTTTTCTTCTGTATCTACTATATTATCCTTCTTCAATTTTTTTTATTGGTTATGAGATTTGTCTGCTTAGTTGCTTTTTGTTCCTAAGAAAACCTTGGAATGATTTATGAAATGACTGCTTTTCTATTTTCTAATTCTTGTTTTGTTTTTGTTTTTGCTTTTTATATTTATTACTTTCTTCTTTTTGCTTTATTGTGTTCTTTTAATAACCTTTTGAGTGGATTTTTACATTTTGACTTTATATCTGAATAGAGCTTTAATAGCATTCCATAAATTTAATTTAGTTTAAAGTTTTAATATTTTTATTATACTTTAGTTCTTAGAGAAGTTTTAGGTTTACAAAAAAAATCACGGAGAGTTCCCATATACCTCTTCTCCTCTCCCCCTCCCCCGCCACACACATGGTTTGTCCTATTAATATTTTACATGAGTGTAGTACATTTGTTACAATTGATGAACAAATATTTATACATTACTATGATCTAAAGTCCACAGTTTGCATTAACGTTTACTCCTTGTGTTGTACACTTCTATGGGCTTTCACAAATGCATAATATCATGCATCCACTTTTACAGTATCATACAGAATAGTTTCACTGCCCTAAAAATGGCCTGTGACCTCCTATTCACCCCTCTCTCCTCCCTCTGAACTCCTGGAAACTACTGATCTTTTTACTTCTTTATGGTTTTGCCTTTTCCAGAATGTCATATAGCTGGAAACATACAGCATATTCATAGTTTCTGTGAACAAAGACATTTTATTTCCTCTCAAACTGTATACTTTTTCCTGTGTTATTGCATTAACTAGAACTTCAGTAAAATGTGAATAGGAGTGGTGAGAAAGGACATTCTTGCCTTGTTCTGAGAGAAAACACATCTAGTTTCTCACCATTAAGTATGATGTTAGCTGTAGGATTTTTGTAGATATTCTTTCTCAAGTTGAAGAAATTCCCCTCCATTCCTGGTTTGCTGAGAGTCCTTATCATAAATGAGTGAGACTTTTTCAAATGCTTTTTTTTCATCTGCTGATATGGTCATATAATTTTCTTCTTTAGCCTGTTGATGTGATGAATTACATTGATTGACTTTCAATTATTGATCCAGTCTTGCATACCTGGTATAATCCCACTTGGCTGTGGTGATATAATTATTTTTATACATTGTTGCATTTAATTTGCCAGTGTTTTGCTGAGGTTTTTGCAGCTATGTTCATGAAAAATTTTGGTGTGTAATTTTCCTTTCCACTAGTGTCTTTGTCTGGTTTTGGTGTTACAGTAATGCTGGCCTTATAGAATGAGTTAGGAAGTGTTCATTTTGCTTGAATGAACATATTTTCTGGAAGAAACTGTAGAAAATTGGCATTAGTTCTTTCTTAAATGTTTGGTAGAATTTACAAGTGAAACCATCTGGGCCTGATGCTTTCTGTACTGGAAGGTTATTAATTATTGATTCAATTTCTTTAATTAGACATAGGCCTATTCAGGTAACCTATTTCTCTTAGAAAGTTTTAGTAGATTGTGTATTTCAAGGGATTGGCCCATTTCATCTAAGTCATCAAATTTCTGGGCTACAGTTGTTCATAATATTCCTCTATTATCCTTTTAATGTCTGTTGGATCAGCTGTGATGGCCCATTTTTCACTTATGTTATTATTAATTTCTGTCTTTTCTCTTTTTTCCCATTGGTAAGCCTGGCTAGAGGTTTATCAATTTTATTAATCTTTTCAAAGAACCATATTTTGGTTTCATTGATTTTTCTCTATTAATTTCTAATTTAATTAATTTCTGCCCTAGTTTTTATTATTTTACTTCTTTCTACTTAATTTGGATTTAATTTGCTCCTCTTTTTCTGGTTTCCTGAGGTAGAAGTTTAGATTATTGATTTTAGATCTTTTTTGTTTTCTAATATATGCATTCAATGCTATAAATTTCCCTGTAAGCACTGCTTTTGCTGCATTTCTCAAATTTTGATAGGTTGTACTTTCTTTTTTTTATGAATAGTTACTTTTTATTTATTTATTTATTTATTATCATTTATTTATTAAGAATATTCATAAGAAACAAAGCTAATTGTCCCCCCTCCTGCCCATGGTGTGAGGGCTAGACTCATACTGGGGGCACACCCATTACCGCAAATTACTTTTGTGTCCTTTGTCCCCTCCCAATTATCCCCCAACCTCCCTCTCCCTCCCCCTCTCTGCTCAACTCCAATTTGTAGCAATAGGAATGTTTCCTCCCTCTGTTGGCCCAGGGCACTACTGTGGTCTTTCTTTCCTGCCTTCCTTTGTCTCTTAGCTCCCAAATATGTGTGAGCACGTGTGGTATATATCCCTCTGAGCTTTGCTTATTTCACTCAATGTAAGTTTCTCTAGGTTCATCCATGTTGTTGCAAATGGGAGTATTTCATTTTTTTTTTATGGCAGAGTAGTATTCCATGGTGTGTATATACCACAGTTTCCTTAACCAATCATCCATCGATGGACATTTAGGTTGATTCCACGTCTTGGCTACTGTAAACAGAGCTGCAATAAACATGGGAGTGCAGGTATCTCTTCAACATGATAATTTCCAGAGGGATCGCTGGATCATATGGAAGATCTACCTGTAGTTGTTTGAGAAACCTCCATATTGTTTTCCAAAGTGGTTGTGCTAATTTACTTTCATTTTTACTGATTTCAACATTTTTATTTCTTTTTTGTTTGTTTATTAAATCCAATTTTACTTATATTTATTTTTGTAGGTTACACTGTGTTGTTTTTATTTATTTATTTATCTATTTATTTATTTATTTATTAAGAAGATTCATGAGATACAAAGCTAATTGTCCCCCTCCTGCCCATGATGTGAGGGCCAGATTCATACTAGGGGCACACCCATTACCACAAATTCCTTTTGTACACTTTGTCCTCTCCCATTTATCTCCCAATCTTCCTCCGCCTCCCCCACCCCCGCCGAGTCCACTTTGTAGCCCTAGGAATGTTCCCTCCCTCTGTTGGATCATGGCACTACTGTAGTCTTTCTTTCCTTCCTTCTTTCTCTCTTAGCTCCCACATATGAGTGAGCACATGTGGTATTTATCCCTCTGTGCTTTGCTTATTTCACTCAACATAAGTTTCTCCAGATTCATCCATGTTTTAATACCTTGCACAATGATTCACTTAGGGTAGATAGCATAGTTTTGCTCCTTTTAGTTCACCCCTTATCTTCTCCCTCCATCCCTCCCAGTCTTTGGTAACCACTATTCTATTCTCTACTTTTTCTTTTAACACACAAAGACTAATGTCTTTTTTGCAAAAAGAATTCTTTAAAAAGCACTAGAAAAATCTAAGCTGAAATTTGGTGAAGGACCTGAGCAGATAAGTCACACATCCAGAGAAATACACATGGTTAATAAGTATCTTCTAGGATCTGGTTGTGGGTGGGGGTGGTGCTGTCCCAGCCCCGCTACTTTCAGGATCCCAGGCACCTGGCTGGCTCTGTTGATGGCATGGCAGTGGTGGCAACAGTGGAGGCAGGGCTAGGGCCCATAGCCCCCATCTCCTAGGACCCCCCCCCGGGTTTCAGGCTGGTCTGGATACACCATGGGGGCAGGGGTGGGGCTAGGGCTCACAGCCCCCATCTCCCAGGTACCCCCAGGTGTCAGGCTGGATTCCATCACGGGCCTGGGTGTGCAGCAGCAAACATTTTTATTTCTTTTGAGATTTCCTTTTTGACCCATGTTTTCTTTAGAAGTATGTTATTTAATCTCCAAATATTTGGGGGTTTTATAGCTATCTTCCTGTTACTGAATGCTAGTTTAACTCCATTGTGATCTAAGAGAATACGTTGTATAATTTTTATCCTTTTAAAAGTGTTGAGGTGTGTTTTATGGACCAACATGTGATCTGATTTGGTAAATGTTCCATTGTGAGTGTGAGAAGAATGTATATTCTGTTGTTGTTGGATAAAGCAATCTATAAATGTCAATTAGATACAGTTAATTAATGGTGCTGTTCAGTTCAGTTATATCCTTACTGATTTTATGCCTGCTGAATCTGTCAGTTTCTGAGAAAAAGATGTTGAAGTCTCCAGCTATAATAATGGATTTGCCTATTTAGCCTCATGTGTTTTGATGCTGTTTTAGGCACATACACATGAAGGATTGTTGGTGTCATCTTAGAGAATTGACCCCTTTATCATTATGTAATGGCCATTTTTATCCTTGAAAATTTTTCCTGTTCTGAAATTTGCTTCATCTGAATTTCATATAACAATACTTTTTTTTTTTATTGGTGTTAGCATGGTATATATTTCCCCATCCGTTTACTTTTACTATATCTGTGTCTTTATATTTAAAATGGATTTATTGTACGCAACATATAGTTGGCTCTTTGTTTTTTATTTACTGTGATAATCTGTCTTTTATTTGGTGTATTTAGACCATTCACATTTAATGTCACCATTGATATAGTTGGGTTGATATCTACCTTATTTGTAATTGTTTTATATTCTTTGCTTTTGTCCTTTGTGTATTTTATCTTTCTTTTTTGTCTTCTACTCTTTCATTTTTGCCTCCCCTGGTTTTAATTGAGCGTTTTATATGATTCAATTTTCTGTCCCCTGTAAGCATATTGGTTATACTTCCTTTTAAATTTGTCGTGTTTACTCTAGTGTTTGCAATATACACTTACTTACAAGTAATCTAAATCCACTTTTAAATAACACTGCTTCACAGGGAGCCCAAGTACCTTATAACAGAGCATTCCCAATTTCTCTCTCCCATACCTTATAACATTGCTGTCACACATTTCATTTATTCATAAGCCATATGTATGTATAGGTGCTCCAATATATTGTTGCTATCATTATTTTGAAAAAATTTTTATCTGTTAGGTTATTTAAGACTAAGAAAAATAAAATATTTTATTTTGCCTTCATTTATGTATTATCAAACACTCTTCCTTTTTTTTTTAATGATAGATTCATGTTTCTGACCTATATGATTTTTCTTCTCCCTAAAGAACTTCTTTTAACAATTCTTATAAAGAAGGTCTACTGTTGACACATTTCTTCAATTTTTGTTTGTCTGAGAAAGTCTTTATTTCTCCTTTGTTTTTGAAGGATAAGTTCATTGGATATAAAATTCCAGGTTGGTGGTTTTTTTCTTTCAACACTTTAAATATTTCACTCCACTATTTTCTTGCTTTTGTTGTGTCTGATGAGAAATTTCTGTAATTGTTATCCTTGTTGTTCTATAGCTTCAATAGTTCTTCTAAGGTTTTCCCACACCCATGGCTTCTTTTAAGATTTTTCTCTTTGTCTTGATTTTGTGCAGTTTGAATATGATGTGCTTAGGTGTATTTTGTGTTTGTTTGGTTGGTTGGTATTTATACTTCTTGGTGTTCACTGAGATTCCTTGCATCTGTGATTTGGTGTCTGTTAATAATTTTGGAATATTCTCAGTCATTATTACTTCAAATATTTTTTATGTTCCTTTTTCTCTTCTCCTAGGGTTCCTATTACACATGTTACTTCTTTTGTAATTGTCCTTCCATTCTTGAACATTCTCTTCTTTTTTTTCAGTTATTTTTCTCTTTGCTTTAAGCTTGGGAAGTTTATATTGTCATATCTTCAAGCTCACTGATCTTTCTTCCTGGGCTATGTTCAGTGTACTGGTGAGCACATCAAAGACATTATTTCTGTAATAGTGTTTTTTACTTCTGGTATTTCCCTTTGATTCTTAGAATTTCCACCTGTCTGCTCATATTGTCCATCTACTGTTGAATGTTGTCCACTTTTCCCATTAGAGCCCTTAGCATATTGATCGTGGTTGTTTTAAATTTCTGGTCTTATAATTCCAGAATCTCTGCCATATCTGAGTCTGGTTCTGATGTTTTCTCTATCTCTTCAGACTATTTTTTTTCATTTTAGCATGTCTTGTAATTGTTGAAAGATGAACATGATATACTAGGTAAAAAGAAGTGCGGTAAATAGGCCTTTAGTGTGATGTTTTCTTTATCTGCCTGGGAGTTAGATTGTGTTTGCTATTTGTTGTAGCTGTAGGCATCAGGGGCTAAAATTTCCGCTAATATACTTGCTTTTGTCTCCCTTTTTCATGAGTTTTCCTAGAGATTCATTTTAATATAAAGCTTTGAAGTTGTTTTCAGTTATTATACAGGAATTGGATTGATGGGGTGGTAAGGAGGAGAGTAGGGAGAGAAAGCATTCTGTAGTTCTATAATTGTTTCTCAGTCTTTTAGTGAGTCTATGCCCTTATGGGCTGTGATCTTCACATATACTTCAGGATGAAATTGGGTATTTTTCTTCCCCCAACTAGAAGGATAGAGGAGTCTGGAGTTGGGTGTTTCCCTTCACTCAAATCTTTAGGCTTTAGTAAAATCTACATTGGTTAGGCTCTGGTAAAGTAGTTTCCCTTGAGGGCAGGGCTTTGTTAAGGAGAATAGAACACTCTGGGTGTATTTCAAAACGGTTACTTTTTCCCTCCACCTGCTGGAAGCATGAGTACTTTTTCTCCAGTCTTCATCCTGAGGACATGGTACAAATCCCCACACTCATGAAAGTGTGGGGAGTTCTCCTAAGGTTTGGCCTCCACGAGTTTTTACCTCTTAAGCTAGTTACCCTTAAGTGTTTCTATTTCACTCTGGATTAAGCATGGTTTCTGCTCCCAGTAAGCTGTGATTTTCTGTATCCACCTAAATCCAGTTTTGTGGCAGTGGCTTACGCTGTGACCTCAAGTCTCTGATGGATCTAAGAAGAGTTGTTGATTTTGTTTTTCATGTTATGAAAACAAGAGGATGACCTTCAAGGGCTTTAGATTCCAGGACAGAAACCAGAAGTCAATTTAGTTTAATTTTCATGATTTCTTAACAGTTATTACATTTTAAGAATTGTCTCTGTCCAATATATTTAAGGTGAAATTTAAAAATTTCCAAGTGATTGCATTATTTATTTAATTTTTACTTTAGTTGTATTTTAGTTATATTGTGGTTACAGGATTTGCTTTCTAAGTTTAAAAATTTTGAGTTTCCTTCATGGCATATTTTACAATGAATTGTATAACTATAACTTTTTCATAAGCATTTAAAAAATAATTTCTAACAATATGCTAAGCATATTCAACATTCTTAATTATAAGAATATGACTCAGGCACTGTGCTTGTTACCTGTGAAACAATGATGAGCAAAACAGAAACAATCTTTGTTCTCTTGAGACTCACAATCTAGAGATAAGATGTAGACAAGCAAAATTCGATGTCAAAAGTGCCACAATGAGGATCATAGAGAGTTATATGTAAGAACATAGGAAGGGCTTATGTGCAGACTGGGGAGTTAGGGAAGGATTTCTTGGAAGAAGTTGTGGTCAAGCTGAGATCTAAAAGATGAATGTAGTAGATTCAATTATGTCCCCCCCAAAGTCACTGAAGCTTTAATTGTGTCCCCAAGTTTTATGTATTAGAAACTTGGCCCCCATTGGGACTATTAAGAGGTAGGAAATCCTATTATTGTAGTTAGAAGGTGGAGCCTTGAAGAGGTGATTGGATTGTAGGACCGTGCAGTAGTGAATGGATTAAAAATGGTGATCAGGGGCGTGGTTCTGAGGGCTTTAAAAGAAGAAGAGAGTCTGTCTCCCTCTCTCTGCTCTCTCTGCTCCACCATTTTCATAATGTGATACCCTGCCATCACTGTCACCACCACCAAGACCTTCACCAGCTGTGTTCCCTGGACTTTGGACTTCCTAGCGTCAGAAACTGTAAGCAATAAATTTCATTTTCTTTATAAAATACCCAGTTCTGTATATTTTGTTATAAGCAACAGAAACAGACTAATACAATGAATATGAGCTAACCAAATAAAGGATGAATAAAAAAAAAAATGTTCCAAACATGTTTGAGAACCTGGAGATGATAGTTAACAATGTATTTTTAGGAACTTAACGAAGGTCGCTATGGATGAATTGTGGAATGTGGTTGGGGGGTAGAGGGCAGGGTAGCAAAAACGAGACTGGAGAGGGCCAAAATTATGTGCAGGATTTGCTCTTACTAAGGAATTTGGAATTTATTCGAAGGTGAGGAGCCATAGAAGGAATTTAAGCAGGTGAGTAATATGATACTAATTGTATTTTAGAAAGACTTCCTACCTTCAAAATGGAGAATTAATTGGAATGGGAAATATAGAGGTGTGATAACCTTATATTATGACCACCTCTGATTTCTATTTTAAACTAAATTTGAATTATCCAAGTATATAGGAATTCATTCACCTTAAAAAAGAATTAGGAGGTATACCTCACACCTTATACATATATTCATTCAAAATACATCGTGGACTTAAGTGTAAAACTGTAAAATCTTTAGAAGTAAACATAGGTAAAATCTTTGGGACATAGAGATAGATGAAGAGTTCTTATACCTGATGCGAAAAGCATAATCTATAAAATAAAAAACTAGTAAACTGGACCTCATCAAAATTGAAAACTGCACTGTGAAAAGGATGTTCAGAGGATAAAAAGACAAGGTGTGGACTAGGAAAAATATTTGCAAGCCACAAATATAACAAAGGATCTGCATCTACAATATATATAAAGTATGCTCAAAAATTAACAGTAAAAAAAAAAATCAAACAATCCAATTAAAAATGGTCAAAGACATGAACAGCAATTTCACTAAAGAGGATGAATTATATATATGGTAGCAAATAAGTGCATGAAGAGAGGTTTAACATCATTAACTACTAGGGTGATGCAAATTAAAACCACAATGGATATCACTACAGACCTGTTAAAATAGTTAAAATAAAAAATAGCGAGAATACAAAGTGCTGATGAGAATACAGAGAAACTGGATATTTTATACATTGCTGGTAGGAAATGTCAAATGGTAAAATCACTCTGGAAAATTGTGTTGCACTTTCTTAGAAAACTAAGCATTCAATTACCATAAAACCCAGCATTTACACTCCTAAATATTTATCCCAGAAAAATGAAGATTCATGAGGGTACTTCAAAAAGTTCATGGCATAATAGAATTAATTAAAAGATAATGCAAATATTTTCCATGAACTTTTTCATGGAAAGCCTGTACATGAATGTCGATGACAGCTTTATTAATAATAGCAAAATACTGGAAACAACTCAAATATCATTCAACAAGTGAATGGTTAAACAAATTGTGTTACACTCATATCATGGAATACTACTCACCAATAAAAAAGAACGAACTATCGATGCAGGCAAAAACCTGGATGAACCTCAAGGGTGTTATGCTTAATGAAAAAAGCTAATCCCAAAAAGTTACATAATGTATGATTGCATTTATGTAACATTCTCAAAATGACAAAACTATAGAGATGGAGAACAGATTAGTGCGGTTGCTGGAGGACGAGGATGGGCTGGTGTGTGTTAGGGAGTGAATTAGAATACAAATAAGTAGCACAAGGGAATTTCTTTATGCTTATGGAAAATCTCTGTATCTTGATCATGGTGGTGATTACATAAAATCATACATGGGATAACATTACATAGAAACACACACAAAAATGTAGATTTTAAATGGTGAAAACTAAATAAGGTCTTTGGTCTAGTTAACAATACTGAACTGATGTCAACCTCCTGGTTTTGATATTGCACTACAGCTATATAAGATATCACCAATGGAGGTAGCTGGGTGAAGGGTTTGCGGGATTTTATGGATTATTTTTGAAACTTCCTATTTGAAAAAAAAAAGCTTAAAAAATAATTAAGACATTACAGATAGGTCTAAAATTGCTTTTGGTTACCATCTCTGATTTCATTCACTTCATCTGCCACCCACCACCCATAAGTCACTAATGCTATGAGTTTTGTGTGTATCCTTTCATAATTCCTTAATGTTTTACACACGCACATATGTATTTATAAAATATATGTAAATATATAGTATTATTTTTGTGTACTTTTTTCTGCATAAATGTTATAATATGGTGTGTGTCACTCAGTAACTTGCATTTTTTTACTCAATGTTATATTTTTAAGATACGTTCATATTGACACAGATAGCTGTAATTAATTTATCGTGATTGTTATATAGCATTCCATTGGACATATTTTTTTTATTTAATTACTTTTCTATTATTGGACATTCAGACTGTTTTCAAATTTTTTCAGTTATAAGAAACATTCTTGTACATGTCCCCTAATACACATGCTTGTTTTTCTCTAAGGGAAAAATGGAATTGACGTGTCATAGGTTATTAACATTTTCAATTTTACTAGAACTGGCATATTATACTCCAAAGTGGCTGTACCATTTCATACTCCCACCATTTTCCCACACCTTTGCTAAAATTAGACCTTATTCTCCAAATGTAACCTATACAAAGTCAATCCACCTCATGGCAGTCTCAGAGTGATTTTATGTCCAAATAAAAAGTTGTCTAAAATCCAAAAAAATAAAAAAATAAACAAAATTTGTATTTTTTTTTGCCTCTTAATATGCCATTCATAACACACAGCAAACTACCTTTTAAAAACTAATTTTCATCCATTGTCTTCCCTAAATTCCCATTCATCGTGGTAGCAGGTATTCCAATCTCTTTCTATCTCTCTCAAAATTACCTAAAACACTCATATCTAGCCTAAGTTAATTTTTCTTCTTTTTGTAATTCTCTGCCCTTTCCAATGTAAATCAAACAAACAAACCCTGGCTTGTTTCATTTTTCTCTTAACCACTGTCCTGATCTTTGGGACAAAGTCCAGGAACAGTGTGTGCAAAGACAGAATTCTCTTTAGTGGGTATGTGAGGAGTAGAGGTTGGGGATACTTTTATTTTAATGCTTTTTCCTATCACACATACCTGTGCAAAATGGAATATTGATTTTAAGTATGAGCTTTAAGCAGGAATAATGTCCTCCCACAAGAGGAACTTTAAAATCCCTTTCTTATGTGCACAGTACAAAGAAAAATGTAGATTCTGCGGAAAAAAATCAAACACACAGTTTCCAGGGAGAAAACAGATAAGAAGTGCTCAGGTCAGAACTGCTGCAGCAAGAAATATTAACAGAACCCTCTCTAGTTATAATTACTCATACGGTGTCTGTTTTAATAATTTTGAGCCATTCAACAGAGCTTAGGTTATTGCCATAATTGGTTAACAGATATTTCTGGAGTTCCTCCTGTGTGCAAAGTCCAGTATCATCTAGTGTGCAGAGAGGTGGAGCAGGCGTAAAAGGAAAGGAGATATAATGCCTGTTCTTAGAGACCTTTTAGTTTAGTTTCACAGTGTCACTGTGGCACTGTGGTCAAGAGTACAGACTTTGAAGTCAAATTGCATGGGTGACATGACTTCACTACCTATTTGTGTGACCTTGGGTAAGTAATTTTAGCTCTCCATTTCTCAGTTTCCTCATTTTCAAAAGTAACAATATTTTCCTGACAGATCTTATGTGGAGGGAAGACAAAAACCTACCTTCCTTTTCTCTGATTCTCAGTCACTCCTCCATCAGGGAAATGCAAATCAAAACCATGTGAGGAACACCTCACATCCACTAGGTTGGCCATAATAAAATTTATAAAAAACAGAAACAACCGATACCACAGAAATACAAAGGATCATTAGAGACTATTATAAACAACTGCATGACAACAAATATGAAAATCTGGAATATATGGATCAGTTTCTGGACACACACATACTACCAAGACTGAACCGAGAAGAGACAGAAAACCTGAACAGACCACTAACAAGCAAGGAGATTGAAGTGGTAATCAGCAATCTTCCAACAAAGAAATGTCCAGGTCTGGATGGCTTTACAGCTGAATTCTATCAAACTTTTAAAAGGAGTTAATACCAATTCTCCTCAAACTATTGCAAACTGAAACAGATGCTACTCTCCCAAACTCATTCTATGAGGCCAACATAACTCTGATACCAAAACCAGATAAAGACACAACAAAAAAAGAAAATTACAGGCCAAATATCTTTGATGAACATACATGCAAAAATCCTCAACAAAGTATTAGCAATCAGAACACAGCAACATATTAAAAAAATTATACACCATGATCAAGTGGGACTCATCCCAGGGATGTAAGGATGGTTCAACATACGAAAGTCAATAAATGTGATACATCACATTAACAAACTCAAGGACAAAGACCATATAACTATCTCAATAAATGCTGAAAAAGCATTTGACAAAATTCAACATCCCTTCATAATAAGGACTCTCAACAAACTAGGTATAGAAGGAAAATATCTCAACACAGTAAATGTCATTTAAGACAAGCCCACCACCAGTATCATTCTGAATGGGGAAAAACTGAGGGCCTTTCCCTTAAGAACAGGAACAAGACAAGGATGCCCACTCTCACCACCTCTATTTAACATAGTACTGGAGGTACTAGCCAGAGCAACCAGGCAAGAGAGAGAAATAAAGGGAATCCAGATTGGAAAGGATGAAGTCAAACTGTCTCTATTTGCAAAGAGACATGATACTATATATAAAAAAACCTAAAGACTCTATCAAAAACTTCTAGAACTTGTTAATAACTTCAGTAACATTGCAGGACACAAAATAAATGCCCCCAAATCAGTTGCATTTATATACTCAAATAGTGAACTAACAGAGAAATAAAGAAAGTAAGCCCATTTACAATTCTCACGAAAAAAATAAAATATGTAGGGATCAATTTAACCAAAGAGGTAAAAGAGCTCTACAATGAGAACTACAAACCACTACTGAAAGAAATTAAAGAAGACACAAAAAGATGATAAGATATTCCATGCTCCTGGATTGGAAAAATTAACATTGTGAAAATGTCTATACTACCCAGAGTGATCTACAGATTCAATGCAAACCCCATCAAAATACCAATGACATTCTTCACAGAAATAGAAAAAAACAATCTTACCCTTCATATGGAACAACAAAAGACCCCGAATAGCCAAAGGAATCTCGAGCAAAAAAAAATAAAGCTGGAGGCATAATGCTACCTGACTTCAAATTATACTACCAGGCTATTGTAACCAAAACAGCATGGTACTGGCATAAAAATAGACACTCAGACCCGTGGAGAACCCAGAAATCACCCCTCAGGCTTACAGCCATCTGATATTGGACAAAGGCAACAAAAATCTACATTGGGGAAAAGACTGCCTCTTCAACAAGTGGTGCTGGGAAAATGAGATATCCACATGCAGAAGAATGAAACTAGACATGCACCTCTCACTGTACACTAAAACCAACTCAAAATGGATTAAAGACTTAAGTATAAGACTTGAAACTGTAACATTACTAAGGGAAAACATAGGTGAAACACTTCAGCAACTAGTTCTGTTCACAGACTTTATGAACATGAGCCCAAAAGCACAAAAAGTAAAAGAAAAAATAAACAAATGGGATTATATCAAACTAAAAAGCTTCTGCACAGCAAAGGAAAGAATCAACAGAGTGAAACAACAACCTACAGAGTGGGAGAAAATCTCTGCTACCTATGCATCAGACAAGGGATTAATATTCATAATATACAAGGAACTCAAGCAATTATACAATAAAAAAACAAATAACCCAATTTAAAAAATGGGCAAAGGAGCTGAATAGACATTTTTCATAGGAAGACGTACAAATGGCCAACAAGTACATGAAAAAATGCTCAACATCACTAGTCATCAGGGAAATGCAAATTAAAACTACATTAAGATACCACCTCACCTCACTTAGAAAGGCTATAATAAAAAAGACGGTGGATAACAAATTGCTGGTGAGGGTGTGGAGAGAAGGGAACACTCCTGCACTGTTGGTGGGACTGTAAATTCCACTATGGAAAGTAGTATGGAGTTTTCTCAAACAACTACAGATAGATCTTCCATACAATCCAGCAATCCTACTTCTGGGTATATACCCAGTGGAATGGAAATCATCATGTCGAAGAGATACCTGCACTCCCATGTTCATCGCAGCTCTTTTTACAATAGCCAAGACACGGAACCAACCTAAAGGTCCATCGATGGACGATTGGATAAGGAAAATGTGGTATATATACACCATGGAATACTACTCTGCAACAACATGGATGAGCCTGGAGAAACATGTTGAGTGCAATAAAAGCACAGAGGGATAAATACCACATGCGCTCACTCACAAGTGGGAGCTAAGAGAGAAAGAAGGAAGGAAAGAAAGACCACAGTGGTGCATTGGACTTGCAGAGGGAGAGAGCAGACCCAGGGATACAAAGTGGAGTGGGGGGGAAGGGGGAGGGGGAAGTAGGTTGGGGATAATTGGGTGGGGGAAACGGGGTACAAATGCAATTTGTGGTAATGGGTATGCTGCCAGTGTGGATCTGGCCCTCATATCATGGGCAGGAGGAGTGACAATCAGCTTTGTATCTCATGAATATTCACAACCAATAAAAGAAAACAAAGTAACAAGCATTGGTGAGGTTGTGAAGAAATTGGAACCCTCATACTTGCTGTTGGGAATGTAAAAATGGTTCAGCTGCAGTGGAAAATAGTTTGACAGTTCCTGAAAAAGTTATAAACAAAGTTACTACATGGCGCAGCAATTGCACTCCTAAGTATATACACAAAAGAAGTAAAAACAGGTTTCCAAACAAAAACTTGTACATGAACGTTTATAGGTGCCTTAATTCACAACTGCCAAAAGGTGGAAACAACTCAAATGTCCATCAATGGACGAATGTATAAACAAAATGTGGTCTATCCACACAATGGAATATTATTCAGCCATAAAAAGGAATGAAATTGTGATACATCTATAGCATGGATGAATCTTGAAAACATTATGCTAAGAGAAATAAGCCAGACAGAAAAGAACAAATATTGTATGATACCATTTCTATTATATGTTTTATGTATTTATATCATATTAAGAAAGAAGAGTTTGCATAGCCCAATTTTCTCCTCTTTTATTCCTGGGAGCCAGACTACCAAAAGGAAGCATGCAACACAGCAAGACGAGCAATTCAGTGTGGCTGGTTGAGTTTGGCAGGAGGGGTGCAGAGGAGAGAAGAAGAAGGAAGAGAATCTAAAGCTCAAGGTGTCTTGTCAGTCTGGGACTTTGGAGGTAAGCCTACTGGAGTTTGGATGCTACTGTGTCCCCAAAACTCATGTGGAAATCTGATCCCCAATGTGACAGTGTTGGAAACTGATTGAGTCATGGGGGCGGATCCCTTGTGAATGGATTAATGCTCTCCCTGGGGGAAGGGGGAGTAATGAATGAGTTCTCGCTCTGTTAGTTCCCGCGAGAGCTGGTTGTTTAAAAAGACGCTGGCACCTCCCCTCTCTCTCTTGCTTACTCCCGCCATGTGATATGCTTGTACCCGCCGCTGCCTGCCACTTTCTGCCATGAGTAGAAGCAGCCTGAGGCCCGCACCAGATGCAGCTGTCCCAGAATCTTGAGCCAAATAAACCTCTTTCCTTTATAAATTACTCAGTTTCAGGTTTTCTGTTATAGCAACACAAAAAATGGAGTAATACACCCACCTATGAACTGGGTGGATGTCTGAGAAAATGAAAGTCTGAATACAGTATTCAAAAAGTGTAATTCAAGGCAACTCTGAAACCCTGTGGTTTTTCAGTGGATTCCATGGTAATCCTACAGCAGAAATCCCAGCCAAATGCTAAGAACAAGCAAGAGTCTTGGAGAAACCAGAACAGCATGAACAGGTGATGTCCTATCATAGCATGTGCTGCTGCAAGGACAGAAAGACATGATGCTATCCAGAAGATCTCCTCAGGCAGTTAATGTGAAAGAAGCCAACGTGCCACAGTAATGGGAAAAAAGTAATACTAAAGAAGGTCTGCTGCTTCCTGGGGCTATTAAGGTGACATTTCCCTGCAACAATCCTGCCACCTATATCTCTGCAAAGTGTGGTGTTGGTTTCACTTTGGATTCCAAGAGGGACGAGGCTTTTCTTGGCAAATGCAGTTTAAAATGCTTCTCTCAGTGTCATGCTGTACAGAAAAACACCGATCCCACAGAGAAAATTAGTCACAAGAAAAGGAAGAAAAAGTACACCATGAACACAAACACAGGACAGTAAAGTCAGAGAGACAGAAGTACAGACTCACACAGCCATTGCTTGCATTATGCAGAGCATTACTGGAAGGAAACAAAGTCTTCCACAGAAACCTTCTGCATCCCTCTTAACAATGGACTCCTTTTGCTTGACCTGGGGTCACGGTACCTGTGGATTGTTTCATAAAAGCCTTTCCAGGTGATGCCTAGATTTTCACGTTCCCTCAGTTTATTGGATTAAGCCTCAGGAGCTCTATCTGATGTATGTATGATTAAAATTGTATTTCAGGAATACGGGGAATGGAGGAAAAATAGGATGTTAAAGAATTGAGTGAAAAGCCCCTGAACTATCATTCCAATAATGTTTGAACTCATGTCTAAGGAACATACAAGCACTTAATCTCATTTCCCAACACTCAAACATTCCTTATGGAGAATAAAAATTCTGTGCAACTCCAGTCTCAGGAAACCATCTTTCTCCAAGCTTGAGAAATCCAGCTCATCCCATCATGAAGAGCAGCTACTGAGAGCTATTGACAACGTTTTAGAGGTGTGGCTGAAAGCAACCAGCAGGAATAACACAAAAATTTCTGTTGAAGGGAGTTACATGTGAAAGCAGCAGTTAGATATTCAGGTTTACTAGATACATGGCCTTGTCTTCCAAGCAGAAATCATCATTGACGCCACGAAAGACTACTCATTTCTCAATAGACTTCTAATTGAGCAGATAAAACAACTTGACCTTGAGCAAAGTCTTTAACCTCATTGAGCATCAATTTCCCCATCTGAACATGGGAGTAGTTACCTCACAGGTTTACTGTGAAACTTAATCGAGATAAAATATGTAATATACTTTGCACAGTGCTTGACTCACAGCAAACACCAAATATACATTACTTATTAATATTATTATTTTCACTAGCAAACTTAGTAGGAATGAAAGCTCAGAACACTGGATTGGAACTTGAGCCAGCCATAGAGACCTTGAATTGTAACTTGGCCTTCAGATTTCTCATCAGGAGGGTGGGACTAGGTATAAGAGCGTTACACTTGGCACAAGTCCAGACTGCATGACTGCACAAACACTGTAACTGTTCTGTATTCAGACACATTTGAAAGGTTTTTTTCCAGCATAAATTTCTAAATGTGCTGCTTGTTTTGTAATTCAATCTAGGGCAGCAGCAGCAGTGCTATCATTATTTACATTTCCACCTTTCAGTCTTGAATCCAAGATATTTGCAGCAGTATAAATTGGTTCATAATAAAATTCTTCTCTTTTCTTAAAAAACCATTTTATGTTACTTTCTTTTATATCTGTAATCAAATAAATATTAATAGTCTTTTACATAGATTTGCTTTTGGGACATTTGGTCAGAAATAATTTATAGAAATAAACAGTCTCATTCACACACTGTAGGTAATTTGACATTAAATTCTTCCTATTGCTTTGATTTTAAGAAGTTATTTCAGTGGAAAAGTACCTCATTAGCAACATATTAACTTTCTAATATAATTAACATAATTTCTTTTCATTTTAATGAGCAAAAGACAATACAAAAACTTTACAAGCAATTAGAAAAATCTTCTTATCCTCAATTAACTTTTCTATTCTTCAGGATTTTATATATCCAACAGTAACCCAAACAGCTGTTAATCCTCAATTTATGAGTGTACAGGGGAGAAAAACGCTTTTGTTTATGTATACATCCAGTCTTATGATGATTATAAGAGTAATCAGTTTCTTTTCACTCTTTGCTTTACTCTGGTTGTGTTTGGAGCCTTACATTCTCTAACATTAGGAACTACGCATCTGCATTAGTATCTCTTCACTAGAGTTACCTCAAATTCTGGAAGGACTGAACTGAGTGATCTATAATGATCTGCTGCACATCTGCACATGACCCCAATAAATGAACTCCTGCATAATCTGCAAGTAATCTACACTAGAAGCAAGGGAATAAGCAGTTGTTGAAGATGAGTTATTGAATGGTCAGGATTGTTCTATGTAAGAATGCTACTGGAAGTGTTCACTCTACACACAAGGTTTCCAAGTACTATATTTCTGTATTTCTGTCTGTAATTCCATTTACTACTTCTTTGAATTCTTCATCATCTCCTCTTGGCTCTAAACTGTGGATCTGGGACCACATACATCTTCAAGCAAACTTTCAAGTAACCTCACTATTATGTCCTTTCTGAAGCGGAACAGAATTTTTCTCTAAAGGGGAATCACTGAATACTGATTCAAAATTAATTTTAAGGATTTGTAGCTTTACACACTGGAATAATGGATGCTGATTCAAAATTAATTTTCCTTCGTTAGATGCCTAAATTTACATCAGCACATAGTTACAGAAACTTGTTTTGGAAGGGGCCCTAGAAGTCAATATAATTTTCAATTCATTGTGCGATTCATTATTAGAAAATCAATGATACTTTGTAAACCAGTTTTTGATTGAGCTCTTACATAATAAAGAAGACTACTAAATTAGTAGTTAGAAAAATATTTCTTAAAATGAGATAAAACTCACGTCCTTAAAACTTTCTTTGAGCAAAAGTTCATAGTCCCACATAAGAAGAGAATTCCCTATTTTCATTTTAAATGTTGTCCTATCAAAATATCTCTAAATGGGTCAAAGATAGCATATTTTAACAAAAAGTATTCCTATGGTTTTATCTCCATTAATCTACACTTCAAAATATTGCTCACTCTTTTAAGCTACCAGCCCCGATGCAATATCCCAAACATCAGTGCCAAAACCAGAAGTGCATTCTCCTATTACATTAATAATAATTTTACAGTATAGTGGTAGGAAATGCACTTTCAGTTCACTGGCTATAGCTATTAAACTATGCGGAAATGACTGCCTGGAAGGCAGCCAAGTACTTTGGCTTAAAGGCCAACCCTGAGGAAGACAAAGGTAATACAAGAAGGGAAACTACACCACCTGACCAAAATCATTATTGAGACACTCCAGAACACTGCTTCTCAACTCTCTGTGTTGAAGGACCATTTTTTTTCCTAATTTCCAACCTGCCATGGACTTCTGTAAAATAGGAAATGATGTACTTGAATACAACAGCAATGTCAAATGCTCTGAAAATTTCTAAGTACTTACCATTTGTATACTTGATCAATATACTTATCATACTTTTATGAGTTGTACAGTTATCATACTTATCACACAGAGACTGATAACAAACAATATTGTGACTGGTCTATGGAACATGCACTGAGTAGCACCGCTGCAGAGAGGGATAAAGGTTGAGAATAACATTTGGCATCCTAATCCTTTGAGTGTGGTTTAAGTGACATGCTGGAAGGGAACTATTCCTGCTTGTGGTAAGGACCAAATGTGTGTACGTGTTAAATCTAAATTGGTAGCCACACTTAATGAGAGAGCAAGCACCTGACTATGAATATAGTATCAATGAAGCCAACTGCTATTTATAAGTCATGTTTAAAGTGATTCAGTGATGAAATTTTGGCTAATCATATGAACATGGGGAAAATCTGTTTGCCCAGAGGTGTTTGGATGAAATACCATTTTTCATAGTTATGTAATTGCCAAGAATAGAGTTTAGGAAGTGGCACTGCCATATAGGCAAAAGAGAAGATCCCCCCAAAAGTAATTTTGCTAGTAAAAACCTTAAATAATCCTAAGGTCAGAAGTATTAAGGAGGGAATGGGCAATAGGATGACAGATGTTATATTTAATTAGAGGACTGAGGAATATTTATATGAATCCTCTCCCTGTCACTGGTGATTGCCTCAGGATGAAGACTTCTGAAAGGAAGAATTCTGAGACTGGAGGTTATCAAATTGGGCATTGGGACCAAAGAACAGGGCAGTACCTCATGTAATGTCTGGCTGCTACATGCAATCAAGACACAGACTAACTATCCATGATGAAGGGGAACTTGCTGGCTTTTCCCTGTTTCCATGTACGATAAACCAGAGGTATGGTAATCAGATTCTGTATTAACTGCCAGGGGAACATGGACTTCTCACATCTACAGAGGATATGAAATCCAGCTACAAACGCTTTTTAAGCTAGTTCTTCATGTGTAAATATAAACAGGCAATCAAGAATCACCAAATACTTAGTAATAACTAACAACATTAAAGAGAGCCATCAGACTCAACCAACATAATAACTAATGTTCAGAGATACACTAAATGAGGAAAACAGAAGAGAACTATAAATATGGATAAATAGTATTTAGAGAAAGACTTTTCACACTCAATCACACAATACCCAATACATCACTAAATACCTTGCATTCGTGAAATAAAAATAAACTCCTACAAAGGAGGAAATGATCAGGATTCTTAGCTATAAATAATATGATCCACTTGGGCTAGTCTAAACAAATTTATTGAGTGGCAACTATGTGTCAGCTACTCTTTTAGGCATTAGAGATATAGCAGTGAGTAAAATAGATAAATTCCCTGTCCTCAAGGAGTTTATATTCCAGTGGGATGCTACAGACAATAAGGAAATAAATATATGATTCAGATAGTGATGTCAAGCAGGGTAAGGGAGACAGCAATGACAGGGATTTGTGTATGTCTGTGTACGTGCATGTGCATGTGTGTGCTATTGTAAATAGAGTGGTCACAGAAGGCCATTCTGATAATGTAATACAGTATTTGAGGTAGGAATTAAGGGAAGTGATGAGTGAACCAAGAGGATGGGGGAAAATGTTCCAAGTAAAAGGAACACAAAATTTTAGAAACCCTGAAGTGGGAGTGTCTAGGTTTTTATTATTATTGTTATTATTATTAATAGCAAGGGGACTAGTGTGGCTTCAGTGGAGTGAGTGAGAAAGAGTTGTAGAAGTTGAGGTGAGAGCAATAACAACAGGCCAGATTATATAGGACTTTGTAGACCATTGTATTTTGGCTTTCACTATGAGAGATATGGAAAGTCATTGAAGGGTTATGAGCAGAAGACTGACATACTCTGACTTACATTTTAATGGCATCATTCTGGTGGCTGTATAGACAATAATCTAGAGGGGGCAAGGGTAAAAACAGGGATACCACTTAGCAGACTATTACAGTGATACAGGAGTGAGATGATTGTGGCTTGGAGCAGGATGTTACCAATGGGGATTGGAATATATGGTCAGACTCTAGATATATTTAAAAGGAAATATGCACAGGTTTTGTTGATGGATTGAATTTGGGCATGAGAAAGAGAATACAAGGATGACTCCAAGATTTTTGCCTGAGGAACTAGAGTAACTAAAATACTATTTATTATAATAGGGAAAATTGTAGGATAATCAGTTAATTTTTGTTGGAGAATGAAGAGCTTAAGTTTTGGACATGTTTACTAGAAGATGTCTATTAAACATCCAAGTGAAGATGTTGGGTAAGCTGTGGGGTGTACTATTTTGGAGTTCAGGGAAGGGAACTAGTCTAAGGATATTAATTTGGGAGTCGTTTGTATATAGAAGGCATTTAAAGTCATGAGGCTAAATGAGATCAGCTAAGAAATGAGTGTAGATAGAGAAGAGAAGGGGACCAAAGATTGGGTCTTGCATTACTTCAGTATTTTGCAGTTGGGAACTGAAATATCACCAAGAATACTGAGAAGAAATAACCAGTGACACAGAAGAAGTATAAAGAGGCGACCTGGGAGCCAGGTAAAGAAAGTGTTTCATGGATAGAGTACGCAATTATGTAAATGATATTGACAGGTCAAGTAAGATGAGGAAGGATAATTAAGCTTTGAACTTAGCAATACGGAGGTTGTTGGTAACATTAACAAGGGTAGCTTGTAAAACAAGGTCATCAGTTGAAAGTAAGAATGGAGTTCTACACATTGGAGGTTTAAGGGGAGGGTTGATGGTATAAAATAGTCATCCAGAGTGGGGGTTATGAAAATGTCATAGCATTGCCAAGCAGCACTAAAAGCCCACTTGCAGTTAATGGTCATGAATTTGGAGACTAAAATTAAATGGAAACCAAACCAGTTAACATGGGATCAGAATAGGTAGAGAGTTGGACTTAAGCAGTTTTTTTCTTTTCTGTTGAGTATGATTAATTGAAACAGGGGCAAAGAAGTTAATGGTATATGAGAGTGATTGTAATGATGTACTGTGAAATATAAAGTCAGGTAAGGAGGGAAGTGAGAACATGAGGAGTGAATGGAAGGGGTCAATGGATCGGAGGTCCTAGTGGGGTCTAGAAAATGTTGGAACTGGAGCATTAGAAGGAGTGAGCAGAAGTGATAGGAAGAGATGGTTTGAGAAGGGGATGCTGAAATTGAGATTATGTACATAGTACAGTTATTTGTTAAAGGAAGGCTGGAAAACCAATCTTGAGGCTCAGCTTCCAGAAGTAATGCCACAGAACTGCCCTGATAAGAAAAACTGTTGCTCCTGCATTAGATGCCAAGAAATTGACTTTACTGCAATGGCTACTGCTGCCAGCACTGATGCCACTACTTTATTAAGGACTTGACCTTTCAATCTCTGTCATCCCCCAAAGCCAAGTTTCTTTGCTACAAAATGGAACAAAAAGCAGCAAAATGGAAACCGTACAGTACTTCTTTGTGCATTTCTTCAATTCTTAATCAAAGTCTCATGTTAGGGCTTCCGATGACTTAGGTTCTCCATTGTAGGTCCTATACTCCCTGGAAGGCAGCCAAGTACGTGAGTTTTAGAAATTAAAAACATAATTGCCAAAAAAATTTACTCCTCCCTAAAGGGGTGCTAATGGTGTTCACACAACTAAAAACAGAATTACTTCATTGAAGACTGAACACAGAGATTCTTCCAAGATACAACACAAAAACCAAAGAAAAAAGGTTTGAAAAAAGTAAGAGACATAGAGATCTTTATGAGAATCCCAATACCTATTTAATAAGAGTTGGAAAGAAAAGGAAAGGAAGGGAAGGAAAAGAAAAGGAAGAGAGAAAGGAATCAAAGAAATAATGCACTAAAATTTCCTTAAGTTGAAGAGGTACTTAAGTCTTCAGATTGAAAGAGCCCACCAAGTCTCAAGCAGGAATAATGGAAAGAATGACACACACCTAGATAGATCCTGGTGAAAATTTTAAACTCTAAAGTCAAAGAGAATATCCTCTTCTAGGCATCTTTGTGCAGAGCATAAGTTACACATCCCTCTGGATTAGCTCTGCTAGATCACCAACTCACTCTTACAGCAAAATAAACTCAAATGGATCAAAGATTTATCAAAAAATGTGAAATCACTGGGCCGGCCCCATGGTGCACTCGGGAGAGTGCGGCGCTGGGAGCGCAGGGACGCTCCTGACGCGAGTTCGGATCCTATATAGGAATGGCCAGTGCGCTCACTGGCTGAGCGCGGTGCAGGCAACACCACACTAAGGGTTGCGATCCCCTTACCAGTCAAAAAAAAAAAAAAAAAAAAAAAAAAAAAAAAAAAAGTGAAATCACTAAAATACAAGAAGTACTAAAAGAAAACATGGGGAGATATAGACAAAACCTAGACATCATAATCCCATAATTTTAAAAAGATTGATGAGTTTTACTAGATAACAATTTAAAACATTTGCAAAGCATGAAGTATTATAAAGTAAGTTAAAAGGCCAATGGCAAACTGACAAAAATACAAAGTATTGTATTGTTTATGCCAGAGGTCTAATTGCCTTAATATTTATATATTAATGTTGATATTTAAACGTATCTATTGAAAAGACAACCTACTGAATGGGAGAAAATATTTGCAAACCATACATCCAGCAAGGGATTAATACCCAGAATACACAAAGAATTCAAACAACTTCACAATAAAAAAACAAATAATCCAATTAAAAACTAGGCAAAGGAACTGAATAGACGTTGTTCAAAGGAATATGTACAAATGGCCAACAGGTACATGAAAAAATGCTCAACATCACTAGTCATTAAAGCCACATTGGGATATCATCTTATCCCAGCTAGACTGGCTATTATCAAAAAGACAGAATAACAAATGCTGGTGAGGATGTGGAGAAAGGGGAACTCTTCTATACTGTTGGTGGGACTGTAAATTAGTGCAGCCATTATGGAATTCAGTATGGAGTTTTCTCAAACAACCACAGATAGATCTTCCATATGACCCAGCAATCCCTCTTCTGGGTATATACCCAGAGGAATGGAAATCATCATGTCAAAGGGATACCTGTGCTCCCATGTTCATTGCAGCTCTGTTTACAGTAGCCAAGACATGGAACCAACCTAAATGTCCATCATCAGATGACTGGATAAGGAAAACGTGGTATATCTACACCATGGAATGCTACTCTGTTATAAATAAGAATGAGATACTGCCATTCGCAGCAACATGAATGAACTTAGACAAAATCATGTTAAGTGAAATCAGCCTGGCACGGAAAGAGAAATACTGCACATCCTCACTCATAAGTGGGAGCTAGGAAACAAAGACAGACCATAATAAAACGTTGAACTTTCAGAAGGAGGGAACAGACCTATACTTACTAGAGGTGGGAAGGGGGGAGGGAGGTGGGGTTAGGGAGTAATTGGGTGAGGGACACAAAAAGTAATTACGATTTGTAATGATGAACATGCTAATAAAATTGATTTGATCATCACATACAGTACACAAATACTGAGACAACTCTGTACCCCATAAATATGTATAAATAAAAATAATATAAATAAATAAATAAGTTCTTACAGGTTCATGATGAAAAAACAACTCAATAGAAAAATGGACAAATAACATGAAAATACAGTTCTCAAAATGAGACATATAGCCAATATTTATATTAAAAACTGTTGAATATCACTCATATTTTTGAAAATCTAACATATTATTTTTGATTCTCTCATGGAAAAACATCAAGAAATTTAATAATGTACTTGGTTTGGAAAGAGTGTGAGAAAATGAGCATTCTCCTAAACTCCTGGTGGCAGTATAAATTGGTGCAAGCTTTTTGAAGAGCAATTTGACAATATTATTTAAAATATAAATACATGTATTCTTTGTCCCAGCATTTTCACTTTAGAAATTTATCCTATAGATACATTAGCACAAATACTCAAAAATATATGTAAAAGATAATTATTGCAGCATTGTTTGTAATACTAAAAATCTGAAAACAATCTAAATGCTCATCAATGCCAGACTAGCACTTCTGGCAACATGACAGAAATCTATTTACATGAGGAGTAAAGAGCCTCTCAAATGTAGTCTTTAAAAAATCCACTTTATTGGAATATTCGCATACAATAAAATTCACTTTTTTAACGTGCACAATTCAGTGGTTTTTAATATATTCACAGAGATTTGCAACCATCACCACTATCTAATACCAGAACATTTTTATCGACTCAAAAAGAAACCCTGTACCTATTATCAGTCACCCCCAACTCCTCTATCTCCTCAGCCCCTGAAACCACTAACCTACTTTCTGTCTTTATGAATTTGCCTATGCTGGATATTTCATATAAATGGAATCACACAATATGTGGTTTTTTATGTTTGGCTTCTTTCACTTATTGTGATACTGTCAAGGTTAATCCATGTTGTAGCATGTATCAGTGCTTTATTCTTTTTAGGACTGAAAAACATCCCATTGTATTGATAGACAACATGTTTTTATCCAGTATCAGCTGGTGAACATTTGGATTGTTCCCACCTTTCAGCTATTCTGAATAATCCTGCTATTGAACATTCGTGTAAATGTTTTTGTATAAACATGTTTTTTCAATTATTTTGGACACATATCTAGGATGGAATTGCTAGATCATATGATAGCTTCATGTTTAACATTTTGAAGAATCGCCAAACTGTTTTGCAAAGTGGTTGTTCCATTTACAATCTCACCAACAATATGTGAGGCTTCGAATTTCTCCACACTCTAGCTAACACTTACTATTGCCTGTTGTTTTGATTTTCACCATTCTAGTGGGCATGAAGTGGTATGTAGTTGTATTTTTGATATTCATTTTCCTAGTGACTGAAGGTGTTGAGCATCTTTTCATGCACATGTTGGTCATTTGTATGTCTTCTTTGAAGAAATGTCTATTCGAATCCTTTGGCCATTTTTCAATTTGGTTTTTTGTTTTTGTTCTTGAGTTGGAAGAGTTCTTTATACTGGATACAAGTTACTTATCAGATATATGACTTGCAAACATTTTCTTCCATTCTGTGAGTTGTACTTCCCCTTTCTTAATGATATTTTTTTCTTTAGCAGCAAAAAATTTTTAATTTTGAGGAAGTGCAATTTATCTTTTTTTCTTTTGTCACTTGTGCTTTTATTGTTGAATCTAAGAAGGTTTTGCCAAATCCAAGGTTGCAAAGATTTACTCTTATGCCTTCTTCTTAGAGTTTTGTGGTTTTAGCTCATACACTTAGGTCTATGATCCATTTTGAGTTAAATTTTTTTGCATATGGTTTGAAGTGGGGGTCCAACCTTATTCTTTTGCATGTGGCCATTCATTTGTACCAGCACCATTTGTTGAAAAAACTGTTTTTTCCCAAGTAAATTGTTCTAACACCATTATAGAAAATCAATTGGCCATAAATATAAGGTTTTATTTCTGGACTCTCAATTCTATTATATTGGTATATATGTATTATTTTTATGCCAGTACAATACTGTCTTGATTAGTGTAGCTTTGTAGTAAATTCAGAAATCAGAGAGATTCAATACCCGTATTCTTTTTTTTCAGGATTGTTTTGGCTATTCTGTGCCCCTTGCATTTCCATATGAATTTTAAGATTTGCTCATCAGTTTTTGAGAGAGAGAGAAAAACAACACCTGGGACTTTGATAGGGATTGTATTGAATTTGTAGATCACTTTGGGAAGTATTGCCATCTTCACAATATTATGTTTTTTGATCCATGAACATGGAGTGTCTTTCCATTTATTTAGGTCTTCTTTAACTTCTTTCAACAATGTTTTGTAGTTTTCAGTGTACAAGTCCTGCACTACTTTCGCTAAATTTATTCCTAAGTATTTTATTCTTTTTGATGCTTGTAAGTGGAATTGTTTTTTAAATTCATTTTCAGGTTGTTCATTGTTACTGTATAGAACTACAATTTATTTTTTATATTGATCTTATATTTTACCATCTAGGTGAATTTGTGTGTGTGTGTGTTAATTTTGGATAGGAAAGTTGCTCAGGGAGTTTGTTACAAAAAATATGTATATACACACACATTCATGGGTAGTTTAAAAAGTTCATGGAAAGATTTTTTATCGTCTTTTCATTCTATTTTTACACTAACTTTTTGAAGTACCCTCATACAGTCATGTGTCACTTACCAACGGAGACACATTTTGAGAAATGCATTGTTAGGTGATTTTGTCATCGTGTAAACATCATAGAGTGTACTTAGCACAAACCTAGATGGTATAGTCTACTACACACCAAGGCATTATGGTATAACCACCGTCATATATGTGGTCTGTCATTGACTGAAACATCATTATGCAGAGCATGACCGTGTGTGTTTGTGTATCTACCCCCCCCAGCTGTGGTGTAACTGTAGTGTAGAAAAACAAGTCGTTTGTATTGTTGAGTAGTAATCCATTGTATGGATATAATCAGTCCACAACTTACCTCCTGAAATGGGTGCAGAATTTGCAATATATCTGTAAAAATTGTTTGGGTCCTGATGAACTCAAATACAGCAGTCCCCCCTTATCCACGGGGGATATGTTCCATGACTCCCAGTGGATGCCTGAAACCTTAATACCAAATCCTATGTATACTATGCACAATTTTTTTTTCTTCTTCACAATTTCACCGATAGAAGATTTGTTCTTATGCTAAATCTTAGCAACTTCAGCATACAATTTCTTTTCTTTCCTTATTAAGTGGAGAACTTTCACCTTTTCACTTAAAGGGAGCACTTTACAACCACTCTTTGGCATATTCGAATTGCCAGCATCACTACTCTTGTGCTTTGGGGCCATTATTAGTAAAATAAGGTTAACTTAAACATAAGCACTGTGACATCGTTGATCTGACACCGAAGACAGCTACTACCTGACTAACGAGCAGGTAGTGTCTACAGCATGAGTACACTACTCAAAGAGATGACTCACGTCCCAGCCAGATGGCACGTGATTTCATCACGCTACTCAGAAGGGCATGCAATTTAAAACTTATAAATTGTTTATTTCTGGAATTTTCCACTTAAAATTTTCAGACTGCAGTTGACTGTGGGTAGCCAAAACCATGGAAAGCAAAAATGCAGATGTGGGGTGGGGGAAGTGCCATAATCCAACTGGAGAGTAATGAAAGTATCAATGCCTAAAGCTCAGAATTCTAATTCAAAAGGTGCAGTAAAAAGTGAAAGCAAATACATCCCAATTATTTACTCTTTTACCCTAGTTTCTCTGTGTTCCTTCACATTTCACCTTAGTAAAAGCAAAAGTTAACAGGAGGCAAATCTTCTCCATCAGCTGAAAGCTATTTTAGATGCAGTTACCCTTCCTAAAGGTAGAAGGGGTGGGGGAGACCTTGTAATACAGAGATGAAAGCTTTATTGAAGTTTAACAGAAAAGAAACCCTTGTTTGAAAGGAAGAGACTGGCTATATTTAGTACTGGGTAGGATGTCAGTTCTGAAAATAAACTGCTCCCAGAACCCTGTGCAATTCTATGTGCTGTTGTCACCTGCAGCAGGCTGGCCTCCCGTGTAGGGGACAGTAGAACATAGACATATCAGCTACCTCACAGCACCTGAATTCACAAGGACTTGCCCTACTTTGTCTCCTTGTTCCATTCCTGAGTTTCAAAACTTCTGATTAATGTGGAGAAAAAAAAGTTACACAGCTGAAAAACGTGAAATACATGTTGATGTGTATATGGAGCAGGGAAATATCCTGCTAAATCAATACTAGAATTTAAATACCTTGTGGCCAGATGCTTAATACAATATTCTGGTATAATTCTGGCACACCGATGTGGACACAGGGGCCCAGCAGAAAGTGTAACAGGCCATCTCAAAAATATATTTGAAGAATCCTATAAGCATAAGTTCTATAGAGGTAAGTTCTATGTAGATATCATGCGTGTGTGACTTAGGGAACTCACATAGGGCATGCAGACAGGCCCAGATGAAGATACACTAGGAAAAGACAGAAAGCCAATGATATGGGTCATCAAAAACCAAAATACACTTGAAGGAGGCTGGAAATGAGAAGAAGCTTTTCCCTTTCAAATAGGAATAAATATAACTACATTCATAAATATAATGTTATGTACTTCTCCCATAAGAGACTTAGAGTCTTATGGGTACATTTAGATACACACACACACACACACACACACACACACACACACTGTGTTGGGAAAATATAGGCAATGCCTTTCACTGAAATGGGGGGGTGACAAAAATAAACCAAGTATTTTTATGGAAACAAAATATATCCACAATTTCAGAATTCTAACTTCCAATTCTATCTTCTCACCACTTCAACTATTACTACTCCCTCGTCTGGACTATTGCAATAGTCTCCTAATTGTTTCACTGCTTCCATCCTAAGCCCTTCTCATAAATATAGTCTCAACATGACAGCCAGAGAGATCTTTTTAAAATTATAAGTCAGACCGTGTCACTCTTCTGCACAAAAATCTACAATATCTTCTCAGCTTACTCTGAGTAAAATGCAAAATCTTTAACATGGTCTGCATGACTCCACATGGTATAGCCCTCTGCTCCCTCTTTGGTTTCACTTGCTACCAGTCTCCCCTCACTCCTTCCTCTCTAGGCATAGGCATGCTGACCTCTTTGCTCTTCCTAGAACATGCCAAGCATATCCTGGCCTCAGGGATATGCATTTATTGTTCCCTCCGTGTAGGAGATGCCATCCCCATATAGCTGAATGGCTTGCTCCTTCACTTTGAGACTCAGCACAAATGCCACCTACTGAGAGAGACTACTGTATATAAAATCTCAATCCCCCTCACCCTCTGTCATGTTTGATGGAGAAAGGAAGATAATGAGTGGAGAGGTCTGATAGGCAGTTAGATATGTGGGTCTAGAGTTCAGCTCGGAAGTGTGAACCAGAGATAAAGATTTGGGAATTTCCATCACTTCGAAAGAGGAGAATAGTGTTTGTAATGGCCTAGAGGTGAGAGAATGCATGGTGCATTCAAGGATCATGTAGGACTTTGTGCAAATGCAGATTCTGTTGGTCTCACCCAAGATCACTTGAATAAGAATTTCTGAAGGTGAGGCTTAGGAGTATGCAGCTTGATACTTCCACATATGATTCTGATGTACAGCCCTGGCTGAGAACCACTCTAGAAAGATATACACATCTTCACCAAATTTACTAGTAATCTCCAAATTGCCAAATTCAGTAGATAGTTCATACACTCACTTGACCATGCTGTTGGAATTGAGAGTTGATCATTCTTCAAATATTCTACTTCTTTGGCTTCCAAGCACCACACATTCATGATTCCCCTGCCGCCTTTCTGGCCATTACTCTTCAGTCTATTTTATGGACTTTGTTCCTGCCAACCCCTTAAATATAGGTGCTCTCCATGGTTTCGATCTCTATTTATCATTCTAACTTTCTACACTCTCTCTGGCTACGTTCATTCATTCACATGACTTAAATCTGTACACTACTAATGTTCACATTTCTATTTCTGGTCCCAATCCTGTTCTAAGTTCAAAACCCATGTACAAAGGGTCTTCAAAAAGTTCATGGAAAGATTTGTATTATCTTTTTATTCTATTTTCCATGAACTTCTTGAAGTACAATATTGCCTATATTACCACGTAGATAGTACACAGGCACCTCAAATCCAATGTACCCAAAGCTTTTAAAAAATATATTTCTTTCATATCTCAGTAAATTTCACCACTAACACTGCACATAAGTTACTATGTCTTGTTCATTCTACCTTCTACCTACCATCCACTTTTCTTCATTCATACTGTTTCTACCATGATTCAGACCAAAATCATTTCTAATCTGATTTATTGACAGATCCCACTGCAGTTTATGTGTCTGTATGTCCATTTATTCTACTAGACTATGAGTAATAATAGGATAATATCATTCATTTATTAATGCACCCAGTATGTATTGATGGCCTACTACATGGCATACCGTGTCACATTCATCTCTGTATGTCTCACATCAGTATATTGCCTGACACTAAGTATGTGCTTGGTATATGATTGTTTTATTGAATTACTTCATTGAAACTACTATGTTATAGATGAGGAAAATGGGGCCTAGAGATGAAAAATGATCTGCCAAGGCCACTCAGCAGGTTAGAATACTGAAATTTACATTGCCTTACTCAATCCAGCTGTCTTTCCACAGGACCACATTGTTCCTCCCTCGTACCCTTCCATTATAGGTGGTATTGCTCCTATACTATTCACCAGCTTCTGCGGAAAAGAAAATAATTATCACCATCCCTCTAGGGTTTTTGATTAAGAACTGTATTTCCTTGGCATTGCTACTTCTTCTGGCATCATCATTGCTGAATCAGGATGACCACAGATCAGCTTTTCACCTAGCACTTCTAAAGAACTCTTCTTGATTTCAGTGAAGTATAGATAGAGCTGGCCTCATATAGGAAGTTTCAAGCTCTCAGATGGATTTGAGCTGCGTCCTGGGAGAATGAGAATGAGGAGACGTTTTCAGAATTTATGCAGAAGTATGCTTTATACAGACAAAACGAGAGAAAATGAGCTGTAAGAGAGAATTTGATTGGGTTTATGAAGTTCCTGATAACAATTATTTTAGACACTGTACTGGGCTATCATATAAGTTGGCTCCTTATGTATAATCTATTTCCACTTGCTACAATTTAGGAAAACTAAGTAAGCTCAGTACATTCTAGGAATATGAAGAAAACATACAGAATGGTGCCTTTTAGAGAAAATTTTTGCTCCTAACTTGTTCGGACTATGAATATAGGGGACCATCTTAGAATAGTTTATAAACATAGCTGTTTTCACATCTTTGTGTCCTTGCTCATGCTGTTATCTCTGCTTGCAGTGGTCCTTAGTCATTCTTTTATTTGTCAAATATTTTCTGAGCATCTCCTCTCTGTCAGGCATTATGCTGAGTCTTGGAGATTCCTTAATCGTTCTTCTTGTAGTTCATGCTCTCATGTTCCCTCATGGCCTCTGCACATGTTATATGCTGTAATATCTTTCTAATCCTTCAAATTTATGTTTAAATATCACCTTTTCCAGGAAGCATTCCATAACTTCCTCAGTACTGGATTAGGTATATTTACTTTCTGCTCCCTTCCAAAACACATGTCATCCTTTATTACATTTGTGTATTAGCTATCTCTCCTGCTAAATTGTGAGTTCCTTGAGAGCAGGAATTCATTTGTTAACTATGTATTAATAACATACAATTATTATATCTATATTAATACTATATAATTAATTTACTTACTATTGTATCCTAATTTATTCCTGTATCTCCAGAACCTGGTACAAAGCAGGCCCTCAATATATGTTTCCTGATTGTTGTGGAGTTCATAATTTAGTAAAGGAAATAAACATGAAATCACTTAAATTGTGTTACAGTATGATGGGGACAAAAATAGGAGCATGTTTATCAGTTGGATTTATTTCCTCATTCCTTTATCTCTTCATTGAGCATTTACAGAGGACTTCTGTTCCTGGTACACTCTTACTTCAAGAAGCTCTCAGTTACACAGATAAGTAAATAGACCAATTAAATATACTGCTTTACGTGTTCTGACAAGAGTTAGTACAACCTCTGTGACTCAGCTGAGGAAATACTTCCTCCAGGAAGTCTTCTTTGACTTCTCTAGGTAATTTGATTTTGCTCATCTATTTTCTCTCATCCGTATCACTAAACGTTCTGTACTTTCTTCAGATACAGTTAGTATTATGTTCTGCATGTACAAGGGTACTTCAAAAGTTTGTGGAAAAAAGTAGAATAAAAAGATAATATAAATCTTTCTACAAACTTTTTGAAGTACTCTCATATTGTATTCACTGGCTTAATGTGTCTTCTTTATCCACATGCCTATGAGCTCCTTGAGGGAAGAGACATGTTGATTTGTCTCTGCACAGTGCCTGGAGTAGAGTAGTATCTCAGAAAATAATAATAATAGTAATGGCTACCATTTATTAAGTGCTTACTTTAATTATTATTGACCTTATCTCAAGTTTTCCTCATTTCAACAAAGAAATTTATTGTCCCCATTTTACAAATGAAGACACTCAGGCTCAGAAGACTTAAGTAACCTAACCAAGTGTCACACAACTACTAATTAATGGAACTGATTGTAAGCCCAGGTCTGACTCCTAGGGACTTCTCTAGGATAAGCTTACTTTGGGAGCTTTTTTCTATAGTCATCATTTCTTTGACCCTTGGAGTTCATTAGGGTCAAATTTAGAGGGACTCCTTAGTTGGCAAATTCTTATCCAGGCTTCTTCAGTTGTTTCGGTCCTTTTTTTTCAGCAGAGAGAATTCCAGGTAAAATATTGTAACAGGGGCAAAGTTTGTGTTTCTTCTTCACTCTAAAGCACATGCCATGATTTGGTCCTGAGTGTAAATCCTTATAGATTCTCCTGGAATTTGGCCTGCTCCTTCATCTTTTTCCCACTGACTCCTTCCTTTCATTTCAAAATTTACTGGGCTCCACTATGTTGATGAAATCTCATAACTCTGTTATGCTCTTTCATTTCCTCTCAACATATTGAGATTTGACTTTCTACCCCACCACCAAATGTATTCTCAATAAGTCACCAATAGTCTCTAAATTCATTGGATATGTTAGACTCCTCATCCTAATTTCTCTTCAGTATTAGGCCATTTCGACTATCCCATCTTTGTGGAAATTCTCTCTGCTCTTCTGTTCCAGTAGGCTATCTTGACCCCCTTCCAACATCTTATTACTCCTCTTATTTCTTCACTGATCCTTCTTCATCCTTTTGTTCTGAGTGCTCCATGTGATCAATACCACAGTTCTTTTCTCTCTCCCTTTCCTCTACCTCAAAGTTTCATCCATTTTCAAAACTCCAATGATCTCTCCCATGTTAGAAAGCCCTAAAGTCCCTCTCTTGTGTAGAGAGCACTAACATTTATAAAGCAAATGTATTTCATGGGGCCTATTTTCCAAAGCCCTGTAGTCTCAGGTTTAGCCTAATCTTTTGGAACTACATACAGAAATGTTAACCTTGAAAAAGACAGGAAACTTTGCTCAGGCTAGTCTCTGTTATAGGTAAGAGAATTGCTGCCTCAAGGACAGATGTCCTTGGTTAACCTACTGATTGATATGTGTTTTAGTCCGTTTTGTGTTGCTATAACAGAATTACCTGAGACTGGGTAATTTATAAAGAACAGAGGTTTATTTGGATTACAATTCTGGGACAGCTGCATCTGGCACGGGCCTCAGGCTGCTTCTACTCATGGAGGAAAGTGGCAGGCAGCCAGTGGGTACAAGCAGATCACATGGTGAGAAGCAAGAGAGACAGAGGAGGTGCCAGGGTCTTTTAAATAACCAGCTCTCATGGGAACTAATAGAGCAAGAACTCACTCACTACCCCTCCTCCCCCAGGGAGAGCATTAATCCATTCATGAGGGATCCACCCCCATGACTCAATCAGTTTCCAACACTGCCACATTGGGGATCAAATTTCCACATGAGTTTTGGAGGGGACAACACATCCAAACTCCATCATTCTGCTCATGGCCCCCCAAAACTCATGTTCCTCTCACATACAAAATACAATCATTCTATCCCAACAGTCCCCAAAGTCTTAGCTTGCTCCAGCAGCAACTTAAAGTCCAAAGTCCAAAGTCTCCTCGGAGACCAAAAGCAAAAGTCCTTCCAGCTGTGAGCCTGAAAAACAAAACCAAATTTATCTACTGCCAAGACACAATGGTGGAACAGACATTGGGTATACGTTCCCATTCCAAAAGGGAGGAATAGGCCAAAAGAAAGGAAAAACAGGTCCTAAACAAGTCCGAAACCCAGAAGGGCAGACATTATGTTTTAAAGCTCCAAAATAATGTTCTTTGACTCCAAGTCCTGCATCCTGGGCACAATTGGGCATCTGGGCCCCCAAAGATTCAGGCAGCCTCATTCCCACAGCTCTGCCTGGGCTCAGTGAGCTGTGCTGATGCCTGCAGCTTTTCCAGGCCTGTGTTTCACATTGCCAGTGGCCCCGCAGTTCTGGAGTCCTGGAGGCAGCCCTGCTGCATTGTCTCTGCTAGGTACTTCCCTGGTGGGGTCTCCCTGGGGGGCTCTGACCCCACATTCCTGCTAGGTATTGCTCTAGTAGATGACCTCTGCAGTGACTCTGCCCCTGCAGTAGGTCTCCGCCTGGGCCCCCAGCTTTTCCATGCATCCTCTGGAATCTGGGTGGAGGCTGCCAGGCCTCCACTGCTCTCACATCCTGCTAGCCTGGGGACTTAACACAACATGGATGCCACTGAGATTTCAGGGTTCTACTCTCCAGGGCTGCTGCACGAACCACACTTGAGGCCACTACAGCTGGAGCAGCTGGGATGCAGGGAGCAGGTTCCTGAAGGCAGCTGCGTCCCAGGTCTGTCCTCTGGTACAACTCAGTCCTTCTAGTCGTCAGGGCCTGTAATGGGTGGGACACCCTTCCAGACTTCTGAAATGCCTGCAGGACTTTCCTCTCATTTTTTCTGCTATTAGCATCTGGCTGCCTCACTGCCAAGATAATATCTTTAGCAACCAGTTTATCAGCTTCACCCTTGCACTATTCACCTGCTCTCCACTTCTTTACCACATGGCCAGGCTGCAAATTTTCCAAATCTTTACACTCTGCTTCCCTTTTAAATTCTGGCTTCATGTAATGCCCTTGCTGCCATAACTCAGAGTAGGCTGTTAGAAGTAGCCATGCAGCATCTTGAATGCTTTGCTGCTTAGAAATTTCTTGGGCCAAATGCTCTGGTTCACAACTCTGAAGTTCCAACTTCCACAAAGTCTAAGGCATGGACACAATGCAGCCAGGTTCCTTGCTATGGTGTAGCAAGGGTGATCTTTTATCCAATTCCCAATAAGTCCCTCATTCCTATCTGAGACCTCATCACCCGCATGACCTTTACTGTCCACATTTCTATCAGCATTCTGCTCGCCACCACATAAGTCTCTAAGACATTCTAAACTTTCCCTTGTCTTTTCTCTTCTTCTAAGTCCTCCAAACCCCTTCCAACCTTTGCCCATTATCCAGTTCCAAAGCTTTATCCACATTTTTAGGTATCTGTTTAGCAACACTGCACTCCTCAGTACCAATTTTCTGTTTTAGTCCGTTTTGTGTTGCTGTAACAGAAATACCTGAGAGTGGGTAATTTATAAAGGAAAGACGTTTATTTGGCTTATGATTCTGGGACAGCTGCATCTGGCATGAGCCTTGGGCTGCTTCTACTCATGGTGGAAAGTGGCAGCAGCTGGCGGGTACAGGCAGATCACATGGCTAGAGGAAGCAGGAGAGAGAGAGAGGAGGTGCCGGGGTCCTATAAACAACGAGCTCTCATGGGAAGTAATAGAGGGAGAACTCACTCATTAGAGGGAGAACTCATTCATTAATCCCCTCCTCCCCCAGGGAGAGCATTAATCCATTCATGAGGGATCTGCCCCCATTACTCAATCACTTTCCAACACTGCCACATTGGAGATCAAATTTCCACATGAGTTTTGGAGGGCACAACACATCCAAACTCAATCAATATGTAAAAATACTGGGGAAATTGCTGTAGGAAAAAAGTGTTTACTAAGATCAAGCTTTTGTTGGTGGATCAACTTAACCTTTTGCAAATTGCATTATGGAATGTCACTTTGCTTGTTTCTCTGATGTTACCAGCCTCTATTGTTAAACTATACTTAGCCATAACCCCACCTATGTTCTTTTCCTGTAACTTCCTGGTCTGGAGAATAAATATGGGGAAAGAACCGCAGTTCGTGGTTAACTTTGAAAGGAAGGAATGCCTCTCTCTTGAGGGTTCTGGGAAATTAACCCCTTTGGGGTCTCTCACTGCTCAGAAGAGATGGGCTTTGAGTAATCCTTTTTGCGTTTCCATCACCCAGGGGAAGGGAGGTGATAAATCCGTGTGAGGCAAAGCAACATTCTTGTCCTATCACTCAAATTTTAGTTCCATATACCTAACCATGTACCAAATATTCCTCCTTGAAAATGTCCCATTATCATCTCAAATTCAACACTTCCAAAGAACTCAAAGATCTCATTTTCCCAGTATATGGTATAGTGAAAAGAACACTGGACCAAGTATCAAGAGACATGGGTTCTACTCTTGACTCTGCTGCTAACTTGATATTTCCTGGTTTATTTCAACAATAGTTTATTATGTGGAAATCACAGTAAAAAGTATCTTTGCAGGGCACATATATGAGTCTTCAAGAAGCTAATTCTAGTTGGAAAGATAAGACACGTACACATTAGTATAGTACAAGTTAGAAAGTGATCAATTCCTTAAGGAGAGCATAACTGCATTGTTATGAGAGTTCAGAAGTGTTTCTGGATGATGAGACGATGAAAGATGTTATAGAGAAATTCACATTTAATGCAGTCTTTGAAGGTTGAGTAAGATTCTATATCTTAGAGTGTACATTTCAGATGAAGAGAATTGTATAAACAAAAGCATGATAGTGGAAAAGTACAGGATGAGCTTGGAGAACACAGAATAGTCTCTTTTAACCATATGCTTAAAGGTGGGAGTGGGGAATAGATTTAGAATGGTAGAGTGTAACTAGATTGGATGAGGAGCATAGATTTTATCCTAGGGTATTGTGAAGCAATTGGATAATTTTAAGCAAGAAGATGACATGATCAGACTTCATTTTTAGAAAAAGCCAGTCTGGTTGCTCTGTGAAGAATTTCTGTAGAGAGTAGGGCACTGCGCAGGAGTGGAGTGAAGGAGCCCAATTACAACACTATGCGGTAGTTCATGTAAGAGATGCTACTAATGTGTGCTGGAGTGACAGCAGTGGAAGAAGTGAGAAGTAGACAGATACAAGAAGATATTTTGGAGGCAGAAACAATAATACTTGATACATTTAAAAGTGAAAGCTAAAGGAGAGAGAGAAAGTTCAAATAAATACTAAAGTTTCAAGCTTGTGTAACTAAAGCATTTGTGATACCATCTCAAGTAAAAGTGAAATCAGGATAAGCAGCTAGCTTGGGATTTTGAATACGATTTTATAATTGGAGTTGAATAATATAATCTCCAAAGTTCTTTCCAGCAGTAACATTGAACATTTATTCCTTTAAATTGACCTCCCTCTTCTAACTTCCCTGTATGGTAATGGCATCATTGCCATTGCCTTATTCAGCTCATCTTTGCTTTCCATTCTTGCTGTCAGTTCCACAACTAGGCCCCTATCATTTCCTGTTTACATTACTCCAAAATACTCTAAATTGGCTGATCTGATTCCAGCATCTCCCCCCTCCAATATATATGCCCAATGTATTTTCCTTAAATGTAGCTTATTTTCACACTTTATTCCTTTGTTCAAAAAATTATTTCTAATTCCTAGAGCATTAAGCCTAAACTCCTCTGCTTGTCACTAACTTATTCTACAACATTATGCATTCCTCTCAGTTTGAGTGTTTCACTCTTCTCAGACCCCATGCACGTTGCTATCAATCCAGCTTTCCACATTTACCCTTCACATGAATTGTGTATGCTTATTCGTTTTCTGTCCAGGTCCTAATTCCTCTGTGAATCCTTCCCTGACTACCTATTTGTATATTTGTGACTTCTATGTCCTTTCCTTTTTATTCAGTATACTCTGTTATATATACTCTCTCTTCTTTCAAAACCTTTTTGAGTTAACTGTCATGTTAGAAACCATCTGAATAACTAGTTTCTATAAAGTGTGAGAAATGTATTTAGTTTATTACAAAACCATAACTCAGAGATTTCTAAAACAGAGTAGTATGAAAGATATTTGAAGGTCAGAGTGATTTTTCTGGTGTCTTCAAGGTTACTTATTTATCTTTTGGAAACCATTGGCTTTCAGAAATAGATAGGTCGATCTGTGCTCAGACAATATTTCCGAATTCAATTGGAACTGAATTGATACCAGCAAGGTATCTTATAAAAAAAAAAAATATGGCATTGGATTGAGAGATGGGAGAACTGTGTTCACTTTTAGGCCCAACACTGTCACTAACTAACTAGCTGTATAATCTTGGACAACTCAATGAATCTGTCAAAATGTGTTTTCTGAGAAGCACACCATTAACTAAAGAGCTAAGAAAGCAAATTTCCTGAAATGTACTATTATAAGAATCTAACGAGTTTGTAAAACAAGCTGTCAGGTAATACATATTGAATTTTGTAATGTTTCAACATCAAGCTTCTGTGTATAATTGTACTATCCTGATACACTATCAAAAACCATAAAACTACAAATAATGTTTTAAAAACACAGTATTTTAAAGTACAAATAAGATATTCATGTAAATTCCAAGGGTCAGTTATCTACTCATTCAGTAAGCATGAGTTGAGGGCATCAGGCCCTGGGGATACAACAGTGAAGACGAATATGATAAATTTTATATCTGTCCTCAGAGAGATCACTGTATAGAATGGGAGACAGACAATTATAATAAAGGATGATAAGTGCTGTGATAGTGGTAAGCACAAGGGGGCCAATGGAGCACAAAGAAGAGGAGAGATACCTAAGTCGACCTTTTGGAGAGAGGTGATTAGGCAAAGCTCTTCCTGTAGTGAGTGACTTCTAGGCTTAGGTCTAAAGGATATGGGATAGGGAGTCATTTCGGGAAGAGTGAGCAGGATATTTGAAGGCAAAGAGTATACAACAATATGGAATATTCAGGGATTCCATCTTAGTCTGTTTGGGCTACTATAACAAATACCTTATGCCAGGAAACTTATCAACAACAGACATTTGTTTCTCACAGTTCTGGAAGCTGGCGAGTCCCAGATCAAGGCACTGGCTGTATCTGGGGAGGTCCCACTTCCTCACAGATGGCACCTTCTTGCTGCATCCTCACATTGTGGAACAGACAAGGCAGCACTCTGGCTTTCATAAGGGCAGTAATCCCATCATGAGGGCTCTACCCTTATGACCTCATCTAATTCGATGACCTACCAAAGGTCCCACCTCCTAATACCATCACAATAGTGATTAGGTTTCAACGTATGAATTTTGGGGACACACATTCAGACCATAGCAGATACCAAATAGTTCAGAAGAGTTAGAGCAAAAATCCTTGAAGAGATTTGCAGGTGTAGTGATTAAGAGTGCAAGCACTGGAGTGAGTCTGCCTGGGTTAAATCCCATATCTGTAACTCCCATGTCTGTAACTCACCAGCTGTGTAACCTTGGACAAACTTCTCTTTCGACCTTGTTTTCAGTACAATTTATAAATATACCTCATAAGGCTGTCATGAGAATTAAACAGGTTAAAACATATAAAATGCTTAGAACAGTATCTGGCACAGAGTAAACGTGTCTCCCACTTGAATGTCAAATCCAGGAGGATAAGAAATTTAGCTGTTGGATAATGAGCTCTTAGATAGTGAGTGGCAATCATCAACATAATTGTTTTTTGTCATGGATATCATCCTAAGACGTGAGAAGTTTGAATAATCTCAGTTGTTTTCATTGTTACCTTAATATAGGCCCAAAGAGTAAAGAAGGGAAAGGAAGTAGGCAATCCAGATGTTCAAATTCAAGGCTCAGCTTTAAAAAAACAAAAGGACTTCAAATTTAAATCATCTGTTGCCTTTTCTATGGGCCACATTAGGGCAACAGCAATTTCTTAATATTTATAGTGACTATTCTTCGATTGCTTGCTATATGCCAGACAAATAATAAACCTTTTAAATACAAGAACTTGTTCAATCTATAGCAGCATAGCACAATACTGTGATGTAGGTACTATTGTTACTTCCATTTTAAAGATGAAGAAACAGCGTCAGAGAGGTGAACTGAGTTGCTCAAAATCAGATAGCTCATAAGTTGAGGAGCAAAAATTTGAACCCTGATCCATTTGACCTGAATCTAGTACAGTAGCACATAGTTGATGTGCAACTAATATTTGTTGAATAAATAAGTGAAAAAATGCACATCGGTTCATCTATCCTCTTTTGCAGATGAAGCTACAGGTTAGCTTTAATGGTTTTTGTGATCTTGATAAGTCCAGGTCAATGTTCAGAGTAAGAAAGAAGTCTGAGCCATAAAAGCAAAGAATTTACACAGAAAAATATGTTGACTGGAAATCCTGATTGAGATAAAAGATCTGCATTTGCTTAGCAATATAAACACACACTCATATGTGTACACATACATATATACTCACTAATGGAACAGTTTGAAGCACCTCGAACACACACACACACAGGTGCATGCAGACCTACACAACCATACATTTATTTTAATCTGAAGCTTTTTTTGTCTTAACACCCCTGAGAAGGTGTAAATAATAGAATGTCAGAGCTGGAAGGGACTTTAGTGGTTATCTAATCAGATCTCCTCATGTTAATGTGGAAATTCAGGCTGTAGAGAGAAAGTAAATTGCAAAGGTCACTCAAGGAGTTGAGTGAGATTAAGAATGTCAGTTTCCTGACTCACAAGTTTGCTTTACTCTGAACTGTCACCATTTACCATCTCAATTTTATAGATGGGGTAACCAAAGCATCCTAAGAATGTTCATGGTCAAACTCCTACGACTTGTCCATTGAAGTGGGACTTGAAATCAGATATCCTTTATTTTAAATATGAGGCTTGCTTTCATCCAAGTGCTTCTGTTTGCATGCCCATTAGGAAGACCCCTTTCTATTAAATAGTGCACTTAGGATAATTTACAGAAAGCTTTGTCCTTCAATTTAAGCGAAAATGTCCAAGGCTGCTTTTTTTCAGAAGACTGGCAGTGCCGAGGAGGCTCCATGAAGGCAGGTATCTTGTCTGTTTCCCTTACTGAATTCACAACACTTAGCACAAAGAAAGGGACTTAATAAATGTTTGTTGTTGGCTGTATGACATAATAAAGGCAGAAAGGGAAAGTAGGTTGAGTAATGGTTTCCCAGTGCATGACACATGGACAATCATTATTAGTGATGAAAAAAGTGCAAATGCATGAGGAAAAGAGGCAGGAGAAGCCCTTAAACAAAGGAGAAGCTGTGTGGCTTTATCTGATTGAAGCTGCCATGGCTCAGCAGGGGCTGAGTGGCTGGCTAGGACTGTGATTGGCAGAGATATTTAAATGAGGCCCCCGTAATATTGTTCCTCTCCACTGTGCCCCTATTCCCCTTTAAATTTGGTTTCAGTCGTTGCCCAGGGACCGGATACAGAGATTCCTATGGGGCGTTCTAATGGGTCGATTCAATGACGCCACTTAGCCCAGCATTAAGAGCTACAGCTCCGGGAAAGCGAACGACAGTGAGAGGGGACGAGAGAACAATTTTAACAGGGAGCAATCCATCCCGTCCTTCCCATCGTCCCGGGTAACTCATTCACAGAACAGCTTGCAGTGTGTCGAAGTCGTCCCCTCCCCTGCAGATGACATATCCGCGCGCCCTGAGCTGTGTCAATGATCACACGCTAGCGGCAGCTGTCGCTCCGTCGAGCTACCCTGTGTCTGCAGCTGCACTTTGTGCTGCTTCGGTTCATCTGTCATATTGGAGGAGGCGGAGGCAAAGGAGAAGAAGCGGGAGGAGGTGAAGGAGGAGGAAGGGGAGGGGAAGGGAGGGGCGAGGGGAGGGGAAGGAAAACACTGGAGGAGGAGGGGAGAGGGGAGCAGGGGAGGAGGCGGAGGAGGCGGAGGACAACTTACCCTGCTGAGCTTTCTTTGGGGAATACGTGCATCAAGACTTAGATCTGCCTGTAAAATCTAAAAGTATCTGCCACTACAGGTCTGACTTTCCCCTCCTCCCGTTTTTTTGTGTTTTGTTTTGTTTTGTTTTGTTTTGTTTTGCTTGCTTTGTTTTGTGGGGTGTTTGTTTTTTGTTTTTTGTTTTTTGTTTTTTGTTTTTTTTTTTCTTTCTTTCTTTCTGTTTTCTCTGCTGTGTCGGAAAGACCAAGACAGAACTATCTCTGTTTCTGGCTCCACTGCCCGTGAAGGAGTTTTCATTCAGACTTTCCGAAGAGAGGCGGAGAAACCTAAAGACTCAGGAGAAGAGGACCTGTGAGCCAGATGGAACATGACTTCTGCTTTTCCCAGCATGGATAAACCCTTTCCTCAAGGTAAGCCGTAGAGATCAGCTCTTAAAGCCCGCAGGATTCGGTCTATGCGACGCACAGATTGCCATTCATTCCAGCCATCCTGTGCTCTGTGCGCGCGCGCAAGCGCCTGGGTGAAATAACGTGAAAACCCTTTAAATGAAATTTAAATGAATCAGCTCTTGCAGGAAACAATCCGTATTGTAAATTTATAAATCAAAATAGAACTTCGAAATAATCCTTTTGTAGCCGAATGTCAATTTAATTTCTAGCCTGTTGACCTTTGAATGCATTTTGGTGCTTGCCTAAGCCCTCCTAGCGCCGCCTAACCACCCAAGCTGAGGACGTAGGGAGAGCCCGTGCTGAGGCCAGTCTGGCTGCCCAGCAGGCATCCTGTCAGCGTGGGGCTGCTCTGCTATTGGCTCACAAGTCTGGGCTGTGCATCGTTCAGATTTCATCACATCACCTTGCCTTGTGTAGAAATGGCGTAAGCTGACACGGCATAACCCCCCACTTACATTGAGTCAGAACAACGATTTAGAAATCTCTGAATCCATGCCTGGGTACGTGTGCACATGTATCTAGGTGGCATATGGAAATTTTGTCAAAAGTGAGAGCCTATAAGCACGTCTGCTTAGCCAATAGGCATGTGACAGGACCTAGAGCAATGGTTTACTGCACACTCCCTTCCATGCATCTAATTATAATTATCACTCACCTCTGCATGCTGCAAACCAAGTTACATGAACATAAAACAGACCTTGAACGCTTAAACAGAAGACCTATTTTGAAATGCAAACTATTGTTTTTCTGGGCACAATAAAACCTCACTCTAACATGATGTGCTATCTCATGAATTCGGATATACCAGGTATTAAATCATATTCCCAAGAAGTCAGCTACATACATAAATACAAATAAGGCACAGGCTGGCAGTTTGTCCATACTGAAGTACTACTCTTGTGCTCTTTACCTCTAAACAAACATACACTAAGACTTTATGCAGCATTCTATACCTTTTGTTTCTTTGTGTTCTGTTTTTAGGTCTCTCTAGCTGTGAAATGTGTCTAGATAGTGATCTTAGTGACTTGGATTTGGAGATGTTTATTCAGAGTTCAGGGGTTGAGTAGTGAGGAAGTAAAAAACCTAAAGGAAAAGAGACTTATTCTTCATGAAACACTTCAAGAGAAATGTAACCAACAAACCCAGAATAAAATTCAGAGCGTCAGGACAAGAGAGGGCTTTTGAAACCAGCCTTTCATACCCCCTCATTTTGCAGATGAAGAAACTGAGGCCCGGAACAGAGGTCACTTGCCCACAGTCACACAGCAAAGTAGAGCTGGTTTTAGGACTAGAAGTTAAGTTTTTTGTGTCTTAGTAAAGGTTTGGGGGTTTAAAGAAAGATTTCTATTTCTTAAATGAACAACTAGCATTTTCCTCAGGATTAAAAGTATGCAAATTCCGTTGGTATTACAGATTTTCCATGTTATCTCTCATCATTAAAACACCTATATCTTTAATAATACAAGGTCTTAAAACTGCAAGACTCCCTGGTTTTAAATAAACGTCTATAAGTCTTAATGAAAGCATTAAAATAATGAATAGAACCAGGGTAGCAAAGTGACAAGTTAAGAGTTAAATGTGGTGAGAACCTGGCAGCTCCAGCAAGATATATGCGGTAGGAGGGAGGCCCAGTCAGTGGCAGAGAGGTTAGTAATGTAAACTATATACAACTTGGTATTTGTAAGGGGGGAGTGCTTTGATAGAGATGCAAATGCTTTTGCACAGAGAGGGATTTTTAGAGAGCAGACTTTGGAACAGTAGAACTAAGAAAACATATAAAGCCATAGCAGAAATTCCCCATGTTTACTTTCAGTTATTCTGAGAACGAGTGTATATAACAGCAGAGCACAGAAAAAAAGCAACACACCTCAGAGCCGTTACACAGTAAGGTACAAAACAGCATTGAACCCGTGGGAGTAGGAGAAAAAGGAGCCAGGCTCTCCTCTTCTCCCTTCTTTGAAATCAACATTGACTCATACTGTATCAGAAAAGATATGACATTGAAGTCAGAACTGCCTTAAGGTGTTAGCACAGAAGGGCTTTAGATAGGAAAGTTTTCAACTTTAGTCTCAACATAGCAGATTTTAGGTTCCAAGAAGAAAATACATATTCTTTTATTAACAAACATTAGCATTTTTTGAATGGACTTAGCTTTCTAGTCCCTAAATTGGCATAAGAAAAGAAATTTCTATTTAGGTTGAACATAGCAAACTTTAGGGCTACAGGAAAACTGTTGAGAAAGCTATGAGCACCTGGCCAGGGAGACCGAGATGGGAGTGGGTTTACAATGCATCATTCATTACTGCAGAGGCACTACGTGACAAAAATCACTAGATCTCATCAATGTGCAGCCAAGACTTGTAATCACCTTGGCTCCTATTTAATAATATGTGATATGTACATTCTCTCTCATTTCATAGAATATGGAGTTGACCAACAGCACAGTCAGTTTCTTAACTGTTGCTGCTCACAATCAATGGCTCTTTAATGGGTGGATTTCTGAATTATAAGCATGCATGCAGTGGTAGTTTTTCATCTAGTCTACACGCTGTTGCAGTCTCTTGCTTATTCATTTCTCAACATTTTTTTCCCCTCTTACTTTCCTCTACAGTATCTGTTTCAGTTCATCCTATTTTCCAGATTGGATTCAGCATGTACAGAATGGCAAACAACTTACTGTCATTCAGTCCTTTTAAAAATCCTACTCAACACCCAGATTTTGCCCAGGTCCTACTGCCCACTATATTGCAGATAGTCCACACTGGATCCCAGAGTCCATTCTACTAAAAAATATACAGAGCACGAAGAAACCTTTTGAATTCATCCTGTCAATCCCCTTACCTGTAAGCATGACAGTACCCTGTCATCCCAGACTAATGCCCACAGCTTCCTTTAATCATCCAATCAAGCATCTCAAGTCCTCAGTCTTGCAGCAACCTAATCAATATTCAAATACACCTTCTCCACCTATACACCATGTATCCTTCTCCCCAGACAGGGTTGCCTTTGAACATGGTTCTCATTATTGGTTCTCAGTCATTTGTATTAAGACCTAGATTCCTCCAAGCTTAGCTGTCAGTCTTCTGGGCATGTCCCTGAGTTACCTAGTGACATGCTTAGAATCCTGTCTTTGAAATCTCACATGATTATCTCCTGCAACTTTGAGAACTTGTACAAGGGTACTTCAAAAAGCTCATGGGAAAATAGAATTGAAAGAAAACACGAATTTTTCCATGAACTTTTTGAAGTACCCTTGCACACCTTCCTTTGAATCATTGCTGCTTGCAATTTCTAATATGTTTTGAATGTAGTTTTTCTTTGGGAAATTAATGAGTCTAAACTGTATCCAAAATGTATATTATAGTTTTTACATTGTAAAGGACTTGAAGGGCTCCACACATTCTTTAGCTAATCAATAGGATATAAATTTATTTCTTTTTTTGCTTGTTTTCATAAATCTAGTTCTTATAAATTTGTTAAAAGACTCTTCCCACACCGAAGCTCCTACATCCATATACCTTCCAAGCCAGCTGAACAATGTGTCCTTGTTTGTTTGGGTGTCCAAATGAAAACTACCAGTTCCTTTCCATTGCTGAGACTATAAATCTATAAAGATAAAGCAAAGGTAGAGGTGGGAGGTTGCGGGGACATTTCATTGCAAGTAAATGAAGGAGATATGAATTTTGCTTTTCAAAGCCCCCCCCCAAAAGGGCACATTGCTCAACTTACCCTCAAGGACTTGAAGATGTAGAAGGTGTGGATGAAAAGAATTCTTTTGTCAAATTGTGTGGTTTTAGGAATACAAACCTTTGAGATCACCTAGTCCACCCCTGTGGTTAGATAGTGAAACTGAGGCCCAAAGAAAGCAAGTGATTTGACAATGGTAACATAGATATTCTAGTCTTAGGGTCTCCATAGTGTTATCTGCATTCTTTTGTGCTGCATTTATTTAAAACCAAAACAACTAGCTAAAAAGTGAAATTTTTGTCAGACTGGTTCTTTGATATGATGTGCCAAAAAAGTTATTTTTAACCAAATTAAATCTTCTTTTCAAAAAATGAACAGATGTAAATTCAGCTAATCAGGTTTACATGGGGATATAGCCTCAAAAGTCAACTGAGTCTGGTCATATTATTAGCCCCTGAGGTCTTTATGAACTGCGTCCCTATTTTTCCTGTTATCACGCTTTGGATCCATTTCAGTGTTGGGTTTGCTTGCTTATGGAAACCTAATCAAGCACTATCCTCTCTCACTTGTTCATTTCTATTATTCATTCAAGCAATGCATCCCATCTGATGGATTTCAAAAATATATATATACTTCTCATGGGAGACTTTTGAGGCTTTCTCTTTTGCCTTGGCATTGCTTCACGAAGAGGCCTTTGTATTTAATATTCGGTTTCATTTTTATTAGAATTCTGATGCTCAAGGCTTACACGTTTCTCTGCTAGAAAACACCTGAATGAGCTCGCTGCTCCTGTGAACATAATCATATGATAGAATACAAAAAGAATCAATGATCTGATCTTCGTTCCCAAACTGCTTTATAGTCTGGATGAGATGACCAGACTTGCCTGCAAAGAAGCAGGTGAGGTGAATTACAAAATAAAGGTGCAGCGTGAAGACAGTAGTTGAAGGTAGTGGTGGTGACAGGGCCTGAGCTTTGTTGTTCCCTTGTAAAGTACTTATGTCTGTGTGTTCTTATTTATTATTTCTATTCCTTCTCTCCTAGGATTTTCTGATGTGCCCTGAGATCCATGTAACTACAAGGGCTCCTCTTTATCACCATAAGTGCCACCCTGACCCAAAACCACTCAGAGCTCAAAATTCCAGGCAAAATGGATGCTGCAGTGACAGATGATTTCCAACAAATTCTGCCTATTGAACAGCTGCGCTCTACTCATGCAAGCAATGATTATGTGGAACGGCCTCCAGCCCCCTGTAAACAGGCCCTCTCCAGCCCTTCCCTTATTGTGCAAACACACAAATCTGATTGGTCTCTGGCTACCATGCCTACTGCTCTGCCCCGCAGTCTCAGCCAGTGCCATCAATTGCAGCCATTGCCTCAGCATCTGAGCCAATCTAGCCTTGCCAGCTCAGTGTCCCATAGCACCACTGCCTCTGATCAAAGGCTCTTGGCCAGCATTACACCCTCACCTTCAGGCCAGTCCATCATCCAAACCCAGCCTGGAGCAGGGGCCTACTCAAAGGCTGATGGTGCTCTGAAGGGAGAAGCTGAGCAATCTGCAGGGCACCCTGGTGAGCACCTCTTCATCTGTGAGGAGTGTGGGCGCTGCAAGTGTGTCCCCTGCACAGCAGCTCGCCCTCTCCCCTCCTGCTGGCTGTGCAACCAGCGTTGCCTTTGCTCTGCTGAGAGTCTCCTCGATTACGGCACTTGTCTCTGCTGTGTCAAGGGCCTCTTCTACCACTGCTCCACTGATGATGAAGACAACTGTGCTGATGAGCCCTGCTCCTGTGGGCCTAGCTCTTGCTTCGTCCGCTGGGCAGCCATGAGCCTCATCTCCCTCTTTCTACCCTGCCTGTGCTGCTACCTGCCTACCCGTGGATGCTTTCATCTGTGCCAGCAGGGCTATGATAGCCTCCGGCGACCAGGCTGCCGCTGTAAGAGGCACACCAACACTGTGTGCAGAAAAATCTCTTCTGGTAGTGCACCCTTCCCCAAGGCCCAGGAAAAGTCAGTATGACATTCCCACGAGATGGATCCAGAGCTTTCTCCTTCTAGCCCCCATCAATAAAGCATAGGCCTCATCTTTGGAGACGGGGGAGGAGGAATAAACTAGCCAAAGTTAGGACCTCAGCTATTTTGTTCCTACAGTGTCAGGGGAATAGCCAAGTACATCCTGGTGCAGGATGCCTTGTTCTTTCTCACAGTATCTGTCCCACTCCTCTTCATCCTTTTTACGCCCTGCCAGCTCAGCCCTTATGGCTGTCATTCAGGTGATTTATGAGCATGAGATTTGGACACTGAGGACAGACAGAGCCAGCAGTGTGGAGGTTTAGGGGCTTCCCAATGGAATACCTCTCAGTGCGGGCTGTGATTGTCACTGTGCTTTTCACGGTGCCTGTGGAAGCTTTCTCCTAAGATGGTTTGCACAGGTACGTGCAGAAAAGCATTCAACCTTCCAGGGAATATTACCCCTTCTCCTTGTTTCCTCTCCTCCTCCTCATTATTCCTCTTGCTCTTTGTCTCCCTCTCTCCTCCTTTCATTATCCTGTTCTGTGTTCCTAACCCCTTAACTCTCATCCTCTCTACTTTTACCTTTCCTCTCTTTTTTCTCTCTTCCTTCTTTCTACTCCTCTCTTCCCTCCCTTTCAGACTAATCCTTTCTCTACCTGTATTTCCGTCTCACTTGAACTGTATTTGTCTCTCTCCACCTGTACCTGTCTCTCTCTCTCTAACGTGTCCAGAAGTGCTGTTTTTCCATAGGTGTTTCCGTAGACGCCAGACTTTGCTATGCTATACTATTTACTAATTTTTATTAAGGGAAATGGATTAGCATAATGAACTGATCATGAGCAATAGTCTGTATCCCTGTGTGTGTGCACTCACAAGCACTCACCTGTTTGTGAGCATATGAGGCAAAGTTATCTTATATTTCCAGGTTTAATTAGTTGGAGTTTTTCTCCCTTTCCCAATAATCAGCTTATAGTACTGACAGATTCCACTAGCATGCTGAGTAGGTTAGTAAATCAGGATGCTCATAACTTTGTATGTCTGACCCAAGTGCCAAAGGCAGACGTGCTTTATAGATAAATGAACAAAGCAAAGGATATTACAGAGGTATGGTCTCCATTAGAAGCTAAATGCCGTGAGACTGCATGGCTCAGGCCTTAATAATGGACATAAAAAGTCATAAAACTTTAGAGCTGGAAGGATTCCTAACTGTTAATCGAGTTCAATGCCCATATTTTACAGATGGGAAAACTGAGGCCTGAAGATAGCAAGGGACTTGCCCAAGACCACACACTGAGTTACTAGCAGAGTCGGACTGGAATACAGGCCTTCTGACTACTCGTTCAGTATTCTCTCCCCTGCACCACGTTGAGTCATGGGGCTTTTTCCTAAGACTCTATTACCAATGGCACAAAGCCATTCCCATCTGATTAGTTTTCAGAAACCATATGCCAAGTCAGTGCGGTGGTCTTTCTACAGTGCATGGTGGGTAGCTAATTAACTATCACGTGTTGAGGCTGCCCCCAGTAGACATCATGTTTGGCTCTGTCACCTTGTAGAAGCTCAAGTGTGGAAAAGAAAAGCTTAAACAAGCCCTAACCAAGCTGTATCTTCGCCATTGCATCTACTCTTTGCTGCACGCACTGTGCTCACTTCTGGCTTTTTGTCTGGAATGGCAGCTGCCTGAGAAACGACATTTCTGCAACAGTGAAAAACTGAGATGAAAGATGTATAATTCAGAGAACTGACTTCTCTTTTAAAAAATATAGAGAGACTGGGCTGTGAACCTCCTTCAATAGGAAAAAGCTGCAGTGATGATGGCAGGCTCCTAAAGACTGCTGCTAAAAGACATAAGAATTATATAGTTTCCCTCTGTAAGTGAACCTGAAGTTCAGTAAGGAATTCAGAGATTGAGGGCACTTGCTTGAAATCAAGGTGCTCCAACTTAAAGATTTCCAGACTCTAACTTTATATATCCTCTCTTTTAAAGTGTGCATGGATGTGTGCTTCAGGGTGGAGAGGTGGGGAGAAGTGTATAGTCTTACACAGGGGGAAGAAAGGGACATCCATGTCCCTTTGTTGGATACATATTACAAAAATATGTGCCACTTGGTCTTTGTTGGTTCTGAATCTTCCTGAAGTGTGCTGACATTTGGGCTGCTCACAGCCTTACACCTTCACTTACACCTCCTCTTCTAAAATTGCTTTGCTCTATTTTTGTATATATAAATATGTTATGATGATTATTAATAATGTTAATTATATTGCTGCAAATGGTGCCATATATAAGGTTAGGCTTCTTGGAACATTTATAAAACCAAACCAATACCCATAACCTCTTATGTTGCTTTCAGACCCTTCAGTTTTAAGTAACTTCTATCTTAAAAGTCTGCCTGATTGTACTTTAAATTTATCTACCCCTAAAAGCTGTGCCCAGTTCTCTGGGTCAAGCTGGATGGCGATGAGTAGCAACACACACTTCTCTCTGCTTCTGCCTGAAATTTGCTTAGAGCTCAGATATCTAAGGATTCTCTGACACTAGTGCATTGTTCCTAAAGCTAAAGTTAATCTATGGATGTTTGCTTATTAGTTTCAGGGCCTCAAATAACACAAGTTCCTCCTCCTTGATAGCTACTTGATCTCTCAATCCTGCAGTCCTTACTCAGGCAAATTGTGCACTGCCAGAGGGGCCCTGGGCTCTGCCATATACCCAGAGGAGCTCTTCTCAGTGTCTTTCTAAATGGCCTTACACTTGGTAGAAGAAACTGAGGGGTTACTCAAATGCGGTTGCAGTTTGCAATCTGCTGCTGAGCCAGGGCTTTCACTTGTGTCCAAGTTGGCCTGATATGGACTGCATCTGGTTTACGTATAGATGGGTCCTGTTGGGGTAGGTGCATGGACGTGTGAGTGAGTGTGCATATGTCTCCCGTCTGTGATTTTATATATACATATATATATGTAAATATATATTCACACATCTCTATATATTTTAATGTATTGCACATGTATATTTAAAATATATATGAAAGAACTCTAAATCCTGCAGAGCTCTGTTTTCATTATTTTTCTGCTTTGTGTCATGTACTGTATAAACAGGAATATTTAGAGGGTGTTTCCTGCTTAGCATTTTTTTGCAGTTAAGTCATCTGGTACCCCCTAACTCTACTCCTTTCCACATATTGGTCTCTTGATACGTTTCATATGGCATTAGCCAAGAGTTTTCCTTTGGTTCCAGCCCGTCTTCCCTCATCACAATAGCTATTATAAAATATAGTGAACACTTATATAGTGCTTCCTATGTGTTAAAACTAGTTTTAGCATATTACCTATATTAGCTCACTCAATCCTCACACTAACTCAATAAAGTTACTATTCCAATCTTTATTTTACAGATGAGAAAACTGAAGCACAGAGAGGTTACGTGAATTGCCGAAGGTAACAATTGTAAATGGTAGAGCTAAGATTTGAATCTAGGCTGTCTGACTCCCAAGTCCATGCTTTGTAAGCAGGTATAGAAGTCTGGAGCCCAGTGTAAATCATTTTGGAGTAGCAAGCCTCAAATGGTGAATAGTTCTTTCCTTAACTACAGTCCACCTGCAGCCTAAGAGTAGAAATAAATATGTTCCTATGTTAGGAATGAGTCAATAGTTACAGACATCATGTGTTAGCTATCTTGCTTTCCAAATAGTGGCATTACAAACTTCTCTACTACCTTTGAGCAAGTTGCCATTTCTCAGAGAGCTTATGGTGTAGAGCTAGTAGGGGAGTATTTTCACATGTGCCAGAGAGGGTAAGAATTTATTTGGCTTTATCTTTATAGGCCAGGGAAAACTAATTCAATTTTTTTCTGCACAAAGTAGAACTGAAACTGGTTTTGGAACTTGAGATTTATTGGAGATTTTAACATTCAAACTCATTGATTATATCAAGTGCATTCTTCTAATTCAAATGTAAGCAATCCACTGATCAACATTAGTCAGTATAACACCTTGCCTTTTACCATCACCTCCTTCACACTGACAATGCTTTACCTTGGCATTATTTCAGAGCCAAAGGATGGACAGTTAAAGAACATCTAGTTCAACATCAACATTTTATCATTGGAGAAAAACATGTACAGAGAGGGAAAATAACCTGTCTAAAGTCACACAGTTCAAAGTTTGAATGGAATTATGACTTTATTCCAGAGTCCCTAATTACCTGGTGTCTTAGCCTGGGTTCTTCAGAAAAATAGAGCTTGAAGCAACAGCTTATATGAAATCTAGGGAAGTAGGAATAAGGAAAAGGGTAATGAGGTAGAGAAGGAAGGAGAGCAAACATAAAGGAGTATATCACTGAATTGGCCACAATCTTTCGTGGCAAGGTAATGTCTCAATCTCTTATGGCAGGCCATATGAAACTATTCAATCTCCATACAGCCAATCTAGGGAAGGAGGGAGAAGAATTCATTTGCTAGCTCCCATCTCATTAGTCAAATACCTTCCCCATGTGATATTAATTCCTTCGCACTTCTGGGTAGTGCACGTGTTAGCATCCAAGCATGTACCTTGGCATCTTATGCCTCAGCAGCAATGGGGAAGCACTGTGGCTCCACTAAGGACAGGAAGGCAAGTGTGTGGATATAAGGAGACAGATAAAGTACTACAACAGGTTGGTGCTTTTCCCTTACATGTTTAATCACATTCATTCAAAGTGAGTTAGAGATAACTTACAATTTTTAAAGTATACATATGCATCACTTAACAATGGGGATGCTTTCTGGGATATGCATCATTAGGCGATTTCATTGTTGTGAGAGCATCACAAAGTGTACCTACACAAGCCTGGATGGTATAGTCTATGACACACCTAGGCTATATGGTACTGCCATTATAATCTTATGGAACCACCATCGTGTATGTGGTCTGTTGTTGACCAAAATGTCATTATGCGGCACGTGACTGTATATAAGGCTTTATTGTGGCACCTAGAAATGTACTAAATTTGCCTTCTGAACTTATGTATCCTCTGACTTCCTTTGAAGGGCTTCTTTCTATATGGAAATAAAGTCCATAGTTCAATTAAAGGAGTAAAAAAGTCTCAAAATATCCTTCTTCTTAGTATAAAAAGGAGCTATCTTACTGAACTCTCCAAAAAGCATGTCTGAGTCAATGCGTGTATGTGAGTGCACACATACTCATTTAGGCTCCGTCAGCATAACAGCAGGAAAACTGGCCAAGTTAATAAATTCAGGAAAAATAGGCTAAACAAGGTTGATAAACAAGATGAAGACATGAAACAGGAAAACAGAGCAATCTGTTGCTTGGGTTTTTCTTAAGTATACTTTCACCAGTAATTATGACATCACATAGACACATTCTAAGAGTTATAGTATCTTTTATTCTTATACACAATAGTTCCCTGTGTCTTATAGACCATTCTTACGTGAAGTCAAAGTATTTAGTTAATAAAAAAATTCTATTGCTATGCCTTCATATTTATGGATAATTTCATAAAAGCATTGAATGCATTCCATTGATTTAATTTTTGTTTGTTCATGTAGGAGAAGATGAGTGTAAGTGAATTCTGAAAAATTTTCTAGGTGAATAATGAAATCAGGCTATTGCCCAAAACAGTTTAGCAAAACTCTTCTCTAATGACCTCCACTTTAGTAAGTACAGAAATTACTTCTCAGTCCACATCACACCTGACCCATCAGATCTGACTCAGTTGCTCACTCTGTCTTTTAATGCTTTTACCACTTTAACTTCCAGAACACCACACGGCTGATTTTCCTCCTATTTTACTGACTGCTTCTTCTCCGTTTCCTTTGCTGGATCTCCTCATCTCCTTCACCTCTCTATATTCAAGTATGCCAGGGATTGGTCCTTGGACATCTGCTCTTTGGGTACCATTTATGTGATAATAACTCTCAAAATTAAATCTTCACCTTGGACTACTCCCTTGAACTTCCTGCTCATATACTCAACTGCCAATTTAACATCTCTACTCAGATATTTAGCAGAGATTTCAAACGTAATATGTTCAAACCCAGCTCCTGATCTTTTCCCCTTCAAATCTGATCTTTGAAGTCTTTCCTATCTCCTTTAAGAAGGTTGCCAAACTTCTTGATAACCTTAAACGTATTCCAACTTTCTAATTGCTCAGATCAAAAACTCTGTAATCATCCACTAGATTTTTTATTAGCTCTGAATGTAACCAAAATTCTCAACTTCCAAATCCTTAATTAGTCTTCTATTCTGGTGATTTAGGTGGATCACATGTGGTCGTGAGTACCCCCTTTGAACCTCTGGCCTAAAGTTTGATAAGACTGAAATTTTTGGTCTCTTTAACCTAATGTAGGCTCATATCCTTATATTGACCTCAAAGTTATCATCACACTACCAGTGTTACTGCTTCCAAAGGTCAGAATGGACAAAACAAGAAAGGGCATCTTGGTGATGACACTATTTATTGTTAGGGATCTTGTCGTTACAATCCAAGTTCTATACGTTTGCTCCCAGATGTATTTATTGGTCAGTCTCCTGGAAAAAGGGGGGGTAATCCTGACTCACAAGTTGTCATTCTCCAACTAACCAGGCAATCCTTTTGACTATACCAGACAATGGTCATGTCTTTGATGGTAAAAGATACAGATGACAAGGATCTGGAACCTCCCTAGTCCTTGAAGAACTGACTAACCCTGCCATTGAACGTTACTAAGGAAAGAAAACAGAAGCAGTCACACAGGCAAATACTCTAGCTTTATTAATACAGGGTGTTAACATCAAGCCACCTGCATGTTCTCCTACTGTGATAAGGTGAATCATACATGATCCCTGAAACATCATTTTGAACCTATGTCCTAAGGCCTAAACTGAAGATTGAATGATTCCCTTAACCCTTTTCACCTAGGCCCATACTTTAATCCTCACCTTCAAAGTCTTACCACTATCATGACAAAAAGAAACACCAAAAAGGAATTCCAAGGAAAGAAACACTCATTTGTATAATGCCAGAGATTAGCTGGCTTAAACAGTTTTACTCTGTGAATTTTTTTCTAAATGGACCCATTCCAACAGGGGTGAAGGCCTTCCAAAGAGGAGAAGACCCCAGGACCATTTTAAACATAGATATTGAAAGAAAGAGCGAAAAAAGTGGAAAGTAATACTAAATGTGGGCTCAGAAAGAAAAACAAAGTTTAAGAAAATAAGCCATGAGAAAGAATAAAAATTATATACTCAGTTTGTTTCTCTAACCTAAAACACCATTTTACCAGTTCCTTGGCTTAGTTGCACCCTTCAACTCCTTTTTGTCCTTGACTTACACCAAAACTCTTCTTTTTCAAACTCCTACAGCTGTTTGGCTGGAATGATTCTGTGTGTGTGTGAGAGAGAGAGAGAATGAAAGAGAGAGACAGAGAGAGCAAGCGAGAGAGAGAGGTGAATGGAGCCTAGAGCTCACTCCTAGAGGCTCAAATTTAGAATATGCCACTAATGCTATCTGCCTTTCTAAGTCCCTTCTAGAACATGTTCTACAGTACTTGGATCTTATACTAAATGACAAGGTTTCTCTCTTTCAGAGAGAAATACTAGACTGAATTTGTGGTTTTCCCTGGATTGGTTTCTTCTGAGTTGTGTGGTGTTGTGGAAATCACAGTACTCTGAGGCCAGTTAAATCAGAATCTTTGGAGATGGGGTTAAAGAATGGATCTTTTAAAGCTCCCAGGTGATTATAATATGTAAACAGGTTTGAGAAACCCCAATCACCTGATTCTATAAATGCAGATACTAAGGCCCAGAGAGGGGAAGTGACTTACTCATAACCACAGAGTCAGTGACAAAGTTAGGAGTATAAGAACACAGGTCTGCAGATTCCTAGACAAGAGTCTTGTCTTCATACTGCATTGCTTCTCTCTCTACTATATGCCCTCTCTGGACCTTTGCTTTCCTCATCTGTAAAATGAAGATAATAAAGCCTAGAGAATCATTAAAGTGGAAGCAATTTTTTAATATACAGTTCCCACACAAATGTGAATGAATATTATATTTGAGGAAATTGATGGAGAACATATACAAGGGTACTTCATTTTTTTTGAATTGCTTTAGTATTGGTTTTAATTAATTAATTAATTAATTAATTTTATTATGAATATTAATGAGATACAAAGGTAATTGTCACCTCTTGTGCCCATGACATGAGGGCCAGATTCATACTGGGGGCACATCCATTAGCAAAAATTCAATTTGTACCCCACGTCCCCACCCAATTATCCCCAACCTTCCTCTCCCTCCTCCTTTCCCCCCCACTCCACTTTGTACCCCAAGGTATGTTCTGTGCCTCTGCAAGTCCAGTGCACCACTGTGGTCTTTCTTTCCTTCCTTCTTTCTCTCTTAGCTCCCACTTGTGAGTGAGCACGTGCGGTATTTATCCCTCTGTGCTTTGCTTATTTCACTCAATGTAAGTTTCTCCAGGCTCATTCATGTTGTTGCAAATGGGACAATTTCATTCTTTTTTATGGCAGAGTAGAGTGCTATGGTGTATATATACCACGGTTTCCTTATCCAGTCATCCATTGATGGACATTTAAGTTGGTTCCGTGTCTTGGCTATTGTAAACAGAGCTGTGATGAACATGGGAGTGCAGGTGTCCCTGGGCATGATGATTTCCAGTCCTCTGGGTATATACCCAAATTGGGATTCCTGGATCGTATGGAAGATCTATCTGTAGTTGTTTGAGAAAACTCCATACTATTTTCCATAGTGGCTTAACTAATTGAGAGTCCCACCAACAGTGCAGGAGTGTACAAGGGTACTTCAAAAAGTTCATGAAAAAAGAGAATTAAAAGGTAATGCAAACCTTTCCATGAACTTTATGAAGTGCTCTCTTATATGAGGGTGAGTCTCTAAAACAACATAATGAAAGTTGTTTTTTATTTTAACCAATCATTTGGATGATACATGTACCTGATAACATGTATCAAGATTAAATACTTGTGTAGGTTGAATGTATCTTTAAACTGAACTTGGCCTCAGCAACAATCAAAAGTTAAGAGTTGAGGACAGAGGTCAGACTTTTCTTTCTCTTTCCCTTGCTGGGATAGGGATCAAGAGAAATGTAAAAACGATGAAATACCTGGACTTCCTATATTCAGCCAACCATAATATGGCCTTAGGAGTAAACTAGTCCCGGGTTTCTATGGGAAGGAGGCCAAAAAAAGGAAGTACCCAGGGAAAGCCAAGAGGGGGTGCTGCCCACTAGGAGTAGCTTCTACTGTAGAAGCCAGAAAAGAGGGAAAGGGCTTTCTGACTTTGCTGACCTGAGGAAGTCGATTGTTTGGGGTTCTAGTACTCCCAGAATAATCTGTAATCCTAAGGAACACATTTCCTGAACTCCAGGACCCTAGAACATTATATCAATAGCCATTCCTGTCCTATCCGTCCTGGATATTAGGAATTTCCAGAGGGGGCCACTTCTATTCCCCTAGGAGTCATCCATCTGGCCACTTGTTTATTTGGTAAAAATGGAATTCTGTATCATTTATAAAATGAATCTCTTGTGTCTTTCTTATTTTGAAAGTATAATACACATTCCTAATTCATCATTCATTTTGCCAAAGATTTTTAAATATTTATTTGAAAAGTATTTTAAAATATTAAAATATCTTTATTTAACAAAGCACTCCTTTATTCTCTTATTTGAGCCATGAAAGTAAATTAAAAACATACCATGATTAAACTAGGTAACTCTATATGTCACATTACAAGCAACTGTAAAAAATATATTTAGTAAATATATCCTTATTTCATCTTGAACCCCTTCTTTTTGAGGGGGTGGTGGAGAGACAGGAATTAATGGGAATCAAGAGGCCTAGAAGGACACTGATGGATGCCTATATTCCAGGCCTGTCTCAGGCACGGGGTTTCTTTCACAAAATTAACAAGTAATGCCCTATGCTCAGGAAAAATTGGCTTGCTTAAAGGCTTTTTTTCAGGGGTCTATGGTTTCCTAGAAAATATGACCCTAAAAGCTCTTGGCTAGTAGTTACACACTGCTGAAGAACTGCTTGTACTTTGCCTGACAACAATTAACACAAGATCCTAGGGATAAACTGCCTAAAGTAGCAGGTGGACAGAATAAGTCAGACATGGTCTGTAAGTCTGAAGAAGAGTCAAATTTGGTTGCGGTATCAGCCATAGGTGTTAACTGTAGGAGATACTGAAATCTATTTCAAGAGCATTTTAGATAAACTGGATTAAGATTGATGCTAAGAAGGAGAATAAAGGGTAGCTACTGCACAAAAGGCCACCTTTGGCATGATACTTAGCCTTTCTGTGCCTGGTTTTGAACCCAGGAACCATGACTCTAAAGATTTTGTGCTCTTAATTAATAAAATCTAATTTTCAGTATAAAAATAGCTATTTGAATAGGGTCATAATATGTACCAATTTGCTCAGGACTGTCTCAGTTAATAATTGTTTCCCAGAAAATTTATTAAGTGTTCCCTTACACTCTGAGAACTTATCTTGATATGACTTGTCTATTATATATAATATTATGTTTAATTAACTAACTTTGATAAGATCATTGCATGAAAAGAGATCTAGATGATTTCAACATTGGCGTCTCCTGTTATCGTCAACCGCCACTCAAAATTGACCCCCAATTTTTTTTATTATCCATCAGCCCCCTGAAGCCCTGACTCCCCTTCTTACACAACTCACAGTCACTGGTCCATCACAGCATTGCCCTCAATACTCTTTCTCTTTGGTACACTTTCCTGAAAAAATCTGAACTGTAGTTAAATACAACCACTTGTTCCACATTTTTATCTGAACAGATTAATGTGGCTGGAGAAAAATACAAAACCATAAATTTCAACGGTGGCCTCAGTACCATCAGGCATTTCTACTTTATTTTTCTCTCCGGTTTATTTTCAAATAAACTCTTTAAAAGGACTATTTCACAATTCTCTTTCTTCACAACTCTAATACCCTCACTTCTTCCATGCCTCCACTACCAGCCTATGACCTTGCCACATATCACTGATAAAGTAGAAGCATTTTCTCCTGAATCCACTCCAGTCAGGCTTTTGAACCAACCCTCCACTGAAATAGCTCTTATTAATGTCACTAATGATTCTATCTTACTAAATACAATGGTTAATTCTCAGTTTTCATCTTATTCAGCTTTTATCAGAAGCCCCCCAAAAGCCTAGAGGAGCCTGAGGCAAGAACTTTGCCTGCAGTTTTATTTGGGGGAAGTGATTCCGTAAACAGGAGGAGGCTGAGAAAAGTGAACCAGTAAAGCAGAGAACATCAATCCAAGGGTATATCATTGATCTGTTCACTACCGTAAGCAACTATGGATTCTCCCCACTGAGGACTCTCTAAAGAGCCACATAGAATGTGCCACAGAGTTTTTCATCAAACGTAAGATGAGAGTGTTTATCCATCAGATCCCGTCTCCCTCTGATCAAGTGTTAGCTCACTGGCAATTGCAAATTGGCATACGATCTAGAATCACTGAGCAGGCTCCTACAGGTGTCCCACCTGGTGGTAGCAGAGAAGCTCCATGGCAGAAAGCAATAGTATGAGATGTGGTTGAATGAGGTAGCATCAAGCTACACCTGCATACAGCTGCTGCATGCAGCAATGGCCTGAACAAAAAGGTGGTCCAAGAGCATGTAAAACGGGGCTACCAGTGCACCATACTTTCCTGGTTCTCCTCTTACCTCATTGATCACTCCAACTCCAAGTACTTTGATAGTTGTCCCTAATTTCCCTGAATCCTAAATGTTAGCATGACTTTGGTTCTTAGTACTCTTCTCTTCTCTATCTACACTCACTCTCTTAGTCATCTCACCCTGTCTCCTGAATTTAAAAAACATTCAGATACTCACAACTCACAAATTTATATCTCTAGTCCCAATCTCTCCCTTGAATTCCAGACTGCTTACTTAAAATCTCCACTTAAAAGTTTAACAGCAATATAAAACAACATATTTAAAAGAAAAATATTTTCTTCTATACCCGTCAGTTTTCCCCCACCAAAGTAAATGATGATTGCATTCTTCCAGTGACTCAAGCCAACCACTCAGAGGTATCCTTGACTTGCATCTTTTTCTCATAGAAGTAGGTCGCAAATCCTGTTGGCTCATCCCTCAAAATATATCCAGAATTTGATCATTTCTTACTATCATCACTGCTACTACCTGGTCTGATCCACCATTATCTCCTCCCGGATAATTGCAGAAGCTCCCTGATTCTTCTTGACTTCTCCCCCAAAATCTAATCCCAACAAAGAATACAGCACAATGTTTCTAAAAATGAAGGCCAGATCTTGCCATTTTTCCGTATAAAATCTTTCAATGATCTTCCAATTAACTTAGAGCCAGATTTATCTCATTACACTTCTAAGACCCTAATACTCTTCCCCTGACATCTACATGGCCAGCTTTCTCACTTAATTCAACAGTGCACTCAAATGTCACTTCCTCAAGCAGGCCTCCCCTGACCACCCTAAGTCAGCATTGCTTACCATTCTATCCTCTTGTTTTGCTTCATTTTTTCCCCATAGGACTTCTTACTACCTGATTATATTATATATTACTGATGAATGAATAATGAATATTGCGAGGGTTTAAATTGAAACAATTTTTCTTGAAGTCAGCAAATATTGGTTGAATGTGTCTTATGTGCCAGACATTGCTCTATGTATTGTTCCACTCTATCGCTCCCCGAACTCTTCCCTTCGCCCATGGAATCTCTATTCTTTCATTTCTCCACTTCTGGAATTAGCTAAAACCTTGAGATTACACTGTTTCCCCTTCAGCATTCTCCGATATATTGCTTCACTTCATTCCCAATACAGCCTAGACTCTAGGGTGATGAAGATCTGAGTATCATCTTCACAGAAAGTGTTGGTTGAAATTGGAAGTGTATGATCTCTCTGGCAGAAAGTATAAACTGGAGAAAACCAGCACCAGTAAAATCTTTCCTTTAAAGTGATGCCTATCATGATTACAGAAAAAATAGAATTCTGCTGGCAAGAATTTCAATCCTACAATAAAGAAGGGTTCACTGGGCCTCTACTGTAAAAGTACTTGTAGAGGAATGCATTTGGAAACAACTATTGTGATACCGATTATTGAGTTTCTACTATGTTCCAGGCATAAAATTAACATTTAATCCTCATGAAAACTTTATGACATGGGTATTTTTATCAAAATTGACAATGGATGTGGAAACAGGCTTTGGAAAGTAAAGTGACTTGAACAGGGCAATAAAACTAACAAGTGAAAGAGCTAGGATTTAAAACCAGGTTTATCTCAATCAAACACCATCTTGTTTGCTAATTACATCCATTTAGAATGTGTGCATGGAAATTAAACATGCATTTTTCATTTTACTAGATCTATCAGCAGCTTTCAACACAATTGATTCTTCCCTCCTCAAAGTTCTCTTCTTCCCAGCTTTAATTAAGCTACATTTTCCTGGTTTCCCTCCTATTTATTTGGCTACATCAGTCTCTTTTTCTAGGTTCTTTTTCTCTATCTGGCCCTTAAATATTGGAGTTGTCAGTACTCTTCTTGAGCCCTTTGTTTTTCAATTCTAGGCACGTTCCTCAAAAAATGTCACCCAATTTTATTACTTCAACTATACTGATGACTCCCACATTTGTATCTCCAGCACACACCATTTTTCTAAGCTCAACAGTATGTCCAACTACATACTCTACATCTGCATATATCATAGATACCTCAAGTTCAACACATTCAAAATCAAACTAATAAACTTTGTTCCTCAGACTTGCTTATCTTCTAGGGTTCTCAAACTCAGGAAATGGTAATACTGTCTAGTCAACTGCTCAAGCCATAATCTTATGAATCACTCCTATCTTGTCATTCTAATTCACCACCTATATAAATGAATCAAAAAGTCCTGTCAATTCTACTTTCTTAAAAAGCACTCTTAGGGCTGGCCCGGTGGCGCACTGGATAGCGCGCCACTTGGGAAGCATGGCGGCGCTCCCGCCCGAGGGTTCGGATCCCACATACAGACCGGTTCCCGCTCACTGGCTGAGCGAGGCGCGGGAGCAATGCCGAGGGTTGCGATCCTGTTGCCGGTCCCCGGTCCGGTACGGGGGCGACACTGAGGGTTGCGATCCATTGCCGGACACGGAAAAAGACAAAAAATAAATAAATAAATAAATAAAATAAAAAGCGCTCTTATCGAATAACTTTTCTACATCTCCACAATAATGATTTACTAACCAAATAGCTATTAACAATGCCTAATTGTACTGCTATAATAGCTTCTTAACTCATTTTTGCATAAAACCATTTGCCCCGACTTCAATATTTTTTCTCCACATAGCAAAGAGTAATATATTTAAATGCAAATTTGATTATGTCATTGTCTTGGTTTCCATTGCTCTTTGTAGCTCCCTAATTACTAAGTAAAACTTCTTAACATTGCCACGTTCCTGCCTACTTCTCTCCTATCTCATATTCTACCTTCTCCCCCTCACTGTTTTCCAGGGTACTAGCCTTCTCTCATTCTCTTAAACTGCATAAGTTTTATCCTGTCTCAGGCCATTTGCCCATATTGGTCTATCAGATCAATCCCCGTTGCGTATATTACCCCCTGTTCATACTTTACTTCTCTTAACCATCACTTGCTCATGAAAACTTTTATTCCACTCCCTTGAAGACGAGATGATGTCCTTCATTATACATTTCTATAGCACTCGGTGCTATCTCTCACCACACTAGTAATTATTTAATTACATGTTTATTTCTGTCTTCTATTGCTAAAATATAAACTTTATGAGGGCAGGAATAGTGATTGTGTTGTTAATTCTTGTGTCCTAACTATCTGGCATATTGTATAAAACCGTTGGGGGAAAAGCACATGTCAGTGTACTACAGTGTATTCCACTGAGAAAGAAAAAATAAGTTTCAGATCATTTACCATTATGGATTGTTGACGTCATTTCTCCCTTATACTAAGTTATAAAATTGAGAGATATGTGTATTTCAATGTTTATGACTTCGACCTATACTTTACTCTCTATTGCAACCCTATTATAAAATGTGCCTGAGACGTTGACTCAAAATTTTTAAATTTGTGTTATATGTCACTTGAAAGTCATGCATTATTCAGTCAATGCCAAAATGTGCAGAAGTACTTTTAATTCTTCCTTATTCCCTACCGTGATTTTTCAAATCCTGCTGGGTCAGGAGGGGTTGACTCATCTTGGAAAATATACTCACTTGACTTTGCTGACTTTGACTTTCAAATAAGAGTTCCTTACAGTACAAAAAAAAAAAAAAGAAGAAGAAGAAACATTTTGTCTTCTCTTCTCCTGGATACAAAATCAATACCCAACTAACTGTATGCTGTCTACAGGAGACACACTTTATTATAAAGGCACAGATAAGTTAGTAGGAAATGTATGGAAAGTGATATCCAATACAAAAGAAAGCTGGACTGGCTCTATTAATATCACATAAAGTAGACTTTTAAATAAGGAATATTATCAGGAATAAAGAGACATTTCATAGTGATAAATAAGTCAATTCTCCAAGAAGACCCAGCAATCCTAAATATGTATGCACCTAATAACAGGAATTGCATATACGTGTAGCAAAAATTGACAGAAATAAGAGGAGAAATAAACAAAGTATGGTTATAGTTGGGCATTTCAGCACACCTTTCTTAGTTATAGATAGAACAAGTAGGAAGAATATCATTAAGGATGTAAAAGACTTAAAGAATTTGATCAACCAATATGACTTAATTGGCACTCATAGATAACTCTGCCCAACAACAGCAAAATACACTTTCTTTCCAAAAGTACATGGAACATTCACCAAAATAGATCATATCCTGGGTCACAAAACAAGTCTCCATAAATTTAAGAGGAGCAAATTCATACAAGGTATATTATTTGACCACAACGGAATTAAATAGAAATATATAAATATAAGAAATCTGAAATTTTCTAAATTTTTAGAAATTATCAACACATTTGTATATAACACATTGGTCGAAGAAAAAATCACAAGCTAAATCATAAAATATTTTTAACTAAATAAAAATGAAAACATGGAATAGCAAAACTTTGGGAGGTAACTAAAGCAGCGTTTCAAAGGAAACTTATGGTATTAAATGTTTATATTAGAAAAAAAGGTAGGATTCAAATCAATAGTCTAACTTTCTACTTTAATAACTAGAAGTAGAAGAGAAAATTCAACACAAAGCATAGAAGAAAGGAAATAATAGAAAGGGAATCAATGACATTGAAGACAGAAAAACGATAGAGAAAATCAGTGAAACCAAGAGCTATTTGGAAAGATACATAAACCTTAACTAATCTGATCAAGAAAAAAAGAGAACACAAATTATGGATCCTACATATATTAAAAAGATAATTATAAACCCCATGAACAAGTTCATGTCAAGAGATATCACAACTTAGATGAAATGAACAATACCCCTGAAAGGTCAAATTTCCAAAGTTCACTCAATAAAAATACAAATAAGTTTATATTTTATAAAGATATTAAATTCATAATTAAAATACTACAGGACCAGATGGCCTCACTGGCGATTTCTATAAATCATTTAAGAAAAAAGTATCAATCTTACACAACTTCTTTCAGAAAGTAGAGGAGGGAATCCTTCTCAAGTAATTTTTAGGCCAGCTTTATTCTTATTTTAACACCAGACTAAGATATTATAAGAAGAGAAAGTTATAGAGCAGCACCCCTTATAAACAAAAATGCAAAAGTATGTAACAAAATATTAGCAAATTGAATCCAGCAATATATATATACATATTGGATATATATCCAATATAGGATGTATATATATAATAGGATATATATAATATACATAATATATATTAATATATATATATATATAATAATGCATCATGACCAAATGGTGTTTACCCTGAGAATGCAAGGTTGTAACAACATTTTAAAATAAATTGTTGTTTAGAAAAATCACATGATCCTCTTAATAGATGCAAAAAAAGCACCTGAAAAAATTGAAGACAAATTCATGACAAAAAAATAAAAACACCTCTTAGCAAACTAGAAATTGAAGGGAACTTACTCAACCTGATAAAGGGCATCTACAAAAAATGCCCTACTGCTTTGCCCATAAGATTGGGAACAAGGCAATGATGTCCACTCTTGTCATTTCTATTTGACATTGTACTGGAAGTCCTAGCCATTGCAATAAGGTCAGTATAAGATATAAAGGACATAAGATTAGAAAGGAAGAAACAAAATATCTTTATTCACAAGTGACATTATTGTGTACGTGGAAAAATCTAATGAATCTCCAAAAGATCTATTACAATCATAAGTGAGCAAGGTCACAAGATACAAGATCCACATACAAAAATCAATTGCATTTCACAAATCAAAACCACAGTGAAATATCATCTGACCCCAGTTAGAATGGCTATTATCAAAAAGACAGAAAATAACAAATGCAGGCGAGCATGTAGAGAAAGGCGGACTCTTACAAATTGTTGGTGGGACTGTAAATTAGTGCAGCCACTATGGAAAACAGTATGAAGATTTCTCAAACAACTACAGATAGATCTACCATACAATCCAGTAATCCCACTACTGGGTATATATCAGAAAGAATGGAAATCAACAAATAGAAGGGACACCTGCACTCCCATGTTTATCGTGGCTCTATTCACAATAGCCAAGAGTTGGAACCAACCTAAATGTCTTTCCACAGATGACTGTATAAAGAAAATGTGGTATGTATATATATATATATGTATATATATATATATATATATATATATATATATATACACACAGTGGAATACTACTCAGCTGTAAGAAAGAATGAAATTCAGTCATTTGTAGCAGCATGGATGAGCTTGTAGAAGTACAGAGTAGAATTGTGGTTCCTAGAGGGGCCAGGGGGAGAGGGTGGTCAGTGAACACAAAATATTACAGATATAGGAAGAATGGGATCTAGAGTTCTATAGAAATATAGAGAGACTGCAGTCAACAACAAAGTATTTTGTTTCTTTGAATAGCTAGTCAAGATGATGTTGAATGCTCCTCACACAAAGAAGTAACAAACGTTTGAGGTGATGAACATACTAAGCACTCTGATATGATCATTGTACACAGTATGAATGTACCCAATTATCATACCGTACTCCATAAATATATACAATTATCATGGGTCAATTAAGAAAAATAAATTTAAAAGAGAAAATAGAGAGTAGAAGACTGGTTACCAGAGGCAGGGAAGGGGGGCGGGGGCTGGGGAAAGATTAGCAGACTGATACAAAGTTAGAACACTACAGTTGGATTGGAAGAATAAGTTCTGGTGCTCTAGGGTAATAATAGCTAATAATATTGTATTGTATATTTCAAGATAGAAAAGAGGATCTGGAATGTTATAATCACAAGGAAATGATATATGTTTAGATGATAGATATGCCAGCTACTGTGATCCAATCATTTACAATGTAAGCCTGTATTGAAACAACAAACTCTACCCCATAAACATGAACAATAAAAAAAACTAAAAATGTTTCTAAAAGTCAACTGCATTTCCATATACTAGCACATAACAATTGGATATTAAATTAAAAAAACACTTAAATTTAAAATAGCATACAAAACACGAATTACTTAAGGTCACATTTAACAAAATGTGTGCAAAACCTGTACATTTAAAACTGTAAACTTTGCTGACAGAAATTGAAGTAAACTTAAATGGAGACATACACCATATTCGTACATTGAAAAACTTGGTAGTCAAAGTGTCAATTCTCCTCATATTAATTCATAGATTCAACTCAAGCTCATCAATATTACAACATGATTTTGAGAGATATTAACAAACTGATACTAAAATTTATATAGAAATGTAAAGAATCTAAATGTCAAAAAGAATTTTCTTAAATAACAAATTGGGAATACTCACACTACCTGCTAGTAAGACTTAATATAAACTCACAGAAATAAAAAAAAAGTTTGGTGTTGTCAAAAAAATAGTCATTGTCTTAGTTTTCTATTGCTTATGATAGAATGCCCCAAACTGGGTAATTTATTTTTAAAAATCTGTTTTTTACAACTCTGGAGTCTGGGAAGCCCAAGGTCAAGAGGGATCATCTGGTGAAGGTCGTCTCATTGGTGGAAACTCCCTGCAGAGTTCAGAGGTGGTGCGGGGTATTCCATGATGAGAGGGCAAGAGCCTGTTCATGTGCTAGTCTGGGTCTCTCCTCCTCTTCTTATGAAGCCACCGGTTCCACTTTCATGATAACCCATTAATTAATTGACCCTTTAATCAATTAACCCATTAATAGGCCAATCCATAGACCTGATGATCCAATCACCTCTTAAAGGCCCCATCTGTCAATACTGCCACATTGGGGATCAAGTTTCAGCATGAGTTTTGGAGGGGACATTCAAACCATAGCAGTCATATAGGTCAATGGAAAAGAATATGGCATCTAGAAAGACACCCACCCTTTCATGATCAATTGGTTTTTGACAAAGGTGCCAAGATAATTAAATGGAGAAAGATTAATGTTTATAGAAGGTGGTACTGAACAAATGAATTTCCATATGCAAAAAGACCAAGCAAAGACAAGAAAAGTTAGTCCATGCACACAAAAATTAACTTGGAATGAGCGGTAGAAAATAAAATAAGAGATAATCTTTGCATTTTTGTGTAAGTAAAGATTTCTTAGGACACAAACAGCATGAGCCATAAAAGGAAAGACAGCAATAAACTGGACTCTGTCAAAATTTGAAGATTTCATTCTTCATAACATACTGTTAAAATAAAAAGACTGTGAGAAAATGTTTCCAGTACAGATATCTGACAAAGGACTTACACCCAGAGTACATAAAGAACTCTCAAAACTCAATAATAATAATAATAGAAAAACAATCTGAAGAAAAAGTGGGCCAAAAATTTGAACAGGCCCTTTGTATAAAGCCCTTTGTATATTTCTCCTGTTTGTATGAAAGATGGTGTACAAATGGCAAATAAGCACGCGAAAACTACAAAACTAGTCATCAGGTAAATAAAATCACTATGTGATACTACTACACATGCACTAAAATGGCCAAAATTAAAAAAATGTAATGATACTTTGTATTGGTAAGGATGTGAAGAAACTGAAACTCTTACATCTTATCACTTAGAATTTTATATGGTATAACCACTTTGGAAAATAGTTCAGTAGTTTCTTATAAAGCTAAACATATGCTTTCCATATGATCCTGTGATTCCAGTCCTAGGTATTTATCCCGGATAAATAAATACAAACATATTTCCATAAGAAGTCTTGTATTTGGATATTCACACCTATTCACACCAGCTTTTTTAATATAGCCCCAAACTGAAAACCACCCAAGTTTTCAGCAACAGATAAATGGATAAACAAATAGTTGTATATGCATACAATGGAACACTACCCAGTAACAAAGAATAAACTACTAATATATGAAACAACATGACTGAATCTCAAAAACAGTCTGCTAAGTTAAAGAAGCCAGACACAAAAAGGTACACAATGTATGATTCCATTTTTACGGAATTCAAATGAAAATTAAACTATGGAGATGAGGTTTAGTGTTTGGGGAGGGGCTTGAGAGTACTTTTATGGATGATATTGATGGTTGTTACATGATTCTATACATTTGTCAGAACTCTTCAAACTATACTGGGTGTATTTTCTTGTACATAAATTATATCTCAATAAAAGTGATTTTAAAAATTAAAAAAAGAACAAAGCTAAAGTGTTTAGTATAAAAAAGAGTAAAATATCTGAGGTGAATAAAGAACGAAGAGTAGGATAACTAGGATAAATAGAAGAATGAATACAGCTAAGGAATGGATTAACAAGTTATAAAACCAGATTGAAGAAATTTCTCAATCAAAAAAAAACATAAAAGAAAATCTTGGAGATATGTTTGATAGAAGTAGATGTGCTAACATTTGAGTAATGGGAGTCCCAGAAAGGAAGAAAAATAAAAAAAGGGGAAAACATTTAAATAAAGAAAGAACATAAATTTTTCATAATTAAAGATAAACAAGTTATCAGAACAGTGCTCTCAAAGAGAGAGAAGAAAAAAAACCCACACTTAGAGAGTGAAATTTAAGAATATCTGCAGAGAAAATTCTTACAGCTTATAGAGAGAAAGAGCAAATTGCCCAACAATGGTATATCTGGTGTATTTATCTGTGATCCTGTGATAAAATAAGAGATATATATTTGATCACTGCCCCTGGTTCCTGCCACACAGGTCCTAAAGAAATATCCCTTGGATTCTCCAAAGTGGTAAGAGTGTCTTTCATGTGCTAATGAGGTGACTGGTGGCTGGGGTCCCCTAGATAGCTTCAGGATGGGGGCTGGTCACCAGAAAGACCAAGGCCTCGTTCACCCTGCAATCTCCCCTCGGGGAAGGGAGAGGGGCTAAAGGTTGAGTTGATCACCAATGGCTAATGACGTGCTCAATCATGCTTATGTAATGAAGTCTCCATAAGAACACAAAATAATTGGGTTTGGGGAGCTTCCAGACTGCTGGACACATGGAGGTTCCTGGGGGGTGGTGTCCCCTGAGAGAGCACAGAAGCTCTGCGCTCCTTCCCACATGCCTTTCCCTATGTGTCTCTTCCATCTGGCTATTCATCATCTGTATCCTTTGTAATATTCTTTATAATAAATGAGTAAATGTAAGTGAAGTGTTTCCCTGAGTTCTGTGAGCCACTCCAGCAAATTAATTAAACCCGAGGAGGGGGGAACCTCAATTTATAGCCAATGATCAGTCAGAAGCACAGACCATAACCTGAGACTTGCAACTGGCATCCGAAGTCAGGGGCAGTGTTGGGGAACTGAGCTCTTTACCTGTGGGAGCTGATGCTAACTCCAGGTAGATAGTGTCAGAATGGAGTTAAACTGTGGGACACCCAGCTGGTGTCTGCTGGAGAACTGCTTGGTTTGTGGGGGAAAAACCTCACACATTCGGTGTCAGAAATGTTGTGTATTAAGTGACTGTGTGTCAGTAGAAATAAAACCAAGGGTTTGTCTTTTCCGTAGATGATCACCTAAAGCAGATCACTTTTTAATGCTCTCCTCCTTCATATGACAAAATTATTTTCAATGATAATTATGTATTGATCTGTAAAAATGATTATTTTATTGGTTTCCTGTTTAGTTTTAAAACAACAATTAATTTTAAAAGACTAAATTTCAATTTTAATCATTTTATTCAAACTTGGTAAAATATTTCATGTATGAATTAAAAATCTCACTTATCATACAAAAATAGTCTCTCTCACAGTTTATACTCTGATCCACTGCTTTGTTTTTCAAATCAAAACTCCAAATGGTCAAACAAAATGATGGAATCGAAGAAACTCAAGTTTTTTTCTTAATCTTTACAATCACTGTATTATCATTATTTCAAATCCACCACTTAAATGCAGAAATGTGTATTATCAGAGGGGCTGGTAACATGCACTGTGTCTGCAGCGAGCTTGAATGATTAGAAACGCCTATGAACTAACTCCCCAGATGAATGCATGTAGCTGAGTCTGCATGTGTCACGGGCTGACTGCATAATTGGGATTTGTCTGAATTAACTTCCACGTAGAACTAAAGGATAAGCAATCAAAATGTGCTAATTTGAAGGTCTCATATAAATTGTTAAAGGTAATTGTTGAAAGTCAACACTAACAGCATCAAATGTTTAGAACTTAGCCCAACAAAAGATTTTTTATCAGTAAAAGGGTGGGAAAAAGCAATATTAGGTAAATATTAAGAAAAGAAAACTGGTGTGCCTACATTAATTTCAGATAAAATAGACTTTTACACAAAACTAATATTAAGTATAGAAATGGTCACTATCTAATTGCAAAAGTTTAATTCACTACAAAGTTACCGGAATTTTAAACATATTTGCACTTAATATATAACCTCAAAAATATGATGTAAAAACTGATAGAATTACAGGGAGAATTTGAAAAATCTGCCACAAGGCGGGAGGTTTCAAAACACTTTTCTCAATTAGGTCAAGACAAAAAAATTTCAGAAGAATATAGGAGATATCTTTACCACAACTAAAAAGTTTGACCTAAATTACCGATACTGGCCCCCAAAATATAAAAATTTTGAACAGTTGTTAAAGCATGAGATGAATTAAAGCAGTATTCTAAAATATTTCTATGAAGAAAAGACCTAGTTCAGATGGTTTTACAGGCAAGTTTGACTACATTTTGAGGTGAGGATAATTCCTAATTTTAATCAAACTCTTCCTAACAACAGAAAAGAAGGAATACTTCTTAACTTATTGTTTGAAGGCATCATCATAATAATATCAAAATCACACAAAGACATCACGTGAAACAAAAATGACATGTCCATTTCATTTATGAATATAATGATTAAATCCTACATTAAATATTACTAATTGAATCCAATGGTTGGTTTTATGCTAGGGATGCAAGGGTGGTTTCATATTAGAAAATATATAAAAGTAATTCACTAAGTTAACAGATTAAGAGAAAAAACTACATGATAATAGAAATGTAATATAGAAAAAGTCTTTGATAAAATTTTGATTGTGAGAAGCAATCAAGTCTATTCTCCACTAGACAGGTATTTTAAGCTATGAGATTGGTTGAGGGAGGAAAGTGAAGGTAGATAAGAGATCTATGGATGGAGCTGCAATGTTTGAAAGTTACTCTGTGAGCCTTATGAGAATCAGCTGAGACTTATCTTAAAGGGCCAGAGGAACAAAATGACTTCGAATTCAGTGACTCTAATACAAGAGCAAATCTTGGGTTCTCTAAGAGTCAGAACCTGATAATCAAAAGGTCCATAAGAGCCTAAAGATAAATTCTCAGGTATGCTGGCATGGCCTCCCTCAGATTTCTCTAATCCAGAGGAGGATGCTATTTCTGAGAGAGAATAGGCCAAGGTTTCCCCTGGTCAAGGAGAATATCTGTCACTTAGGTTCAGAGGGGTAAGTTAGGTAGGTCTGAGGATGGATTTAATGTAGGCCATGCCATTTTACAAATTTAATTATCATCATTACCTATTTATAGGGTTAGAGATGGAAGAATAAATAGGTATAAGACAATCATCCCTGGGTATGATCAGAAGGACTGGTTGAAAGTAAATTAAAGAAAAAAAAAAACCTGAACTGCAATTTTCTATCATACATGTTTCCAAAATTAACTGCCCTATGGATATCTTATGTAAAATGGTAACCAGAGGACCTAGATGAATTAGAACAGTTCCACAGGGAAATATAAGGACTCTGATACATGTTTATTTTTAATTAGACACTACAAAGGTAAATTATATGGGGTTACTAGAAGAATAACCACTCCAGAATCTCTCTATTTGCAAAAGTGATGAGTTCCAATAGCAGCTGCACTTTTGCAGCAACAAAGCTACTAAGCCTTACACTTTAAGTAGAACACCATTAAACTGGAGCTGGTCCAGAGAATAAGAAGGGTGATAGGATGGGAAATCAAACAGGTACAGGAATTTTTAGCCTGAAAAAGAAAAGATTCTAGGGTGGCAGGATCACTGTCTACAAATATTCAAAAAATGTAAAAGATGAGAGAGAATTGATTTGTGTATCTTTAGTGAGAAAAGGAGTCAGTTCTTGAAGTTGCAGAGTTGCTGATTTAAGATCAACATAAGGTATAGTTCTAGCTGTTCGACAATTGAACAGCCTTCCTCATTAAATAATGAGCCCCCTGCTCAAAACGACATTTAAGAAGATATAGAATGATTCTTATTTAGGATGCTGGTGAGGATATTATAGGATTGAGTGGCTGTTAGACAACAGAAACTTTAAGATGTAATTTATTTTACTTTATGAGAAAATATGCTTTCATCTTATTGGATTCAACCCTGCATGTTATCAATGGAATTTGTATTCCCTCGAATATTTATGTCATATTCATATTTTTCTTTTTTTCTTTACAAGTCATTGACAAAACCACTGAAAGCCACATTATGGCTTTTCAGACAGAAAAGTTTTCCTATGAAGAGAAACACTTTGGACACAATTGTACATAATAGGTATGCAAAAAAATTTAATGAATTAATCTGCTATAAATATCCTAAAAATACTGTTCAGCCCACATTTCATTACCTTATTCACAAGAATAGTATCCAGCTATCTTTAATATACCAAACGAGAAGCCTATTAAGAAATGGAAATAATAACAGTAATAAAAACACCTAAAACTTATTGATCACTTACTATGTACTCAGAAGTCTTTTAAGCCTCTTACATGTACCACAATCCTTTGAAGTAAGTAAATTGTTATCTCAATTTACATGTTATTTTGAAAATGAGGAAACAGAAGTATAAAGAATGTATCCATCCTACTCAAGCACAGACAGCTACTAAATCGTAGAGCTAGGATTCAAACCCAGGGAGTCTCACTCCAGAGCCTGTGTTGCTAACAACTTCATTCTATAGTTTGGCATAGCTTGGTTCAAGATGGTTACATGTAATTACTCCCCTCCTTTAAATTATAAAAAAAGTAAATTCACAAGTAATATGTAAGTATCTTTTCATTGTAAAATTAAAATATTACTTATAATATTCTGTCAATCAGCCTCCAACCCAGTACCTTACCCAAATATAGCCAATGTCATCTGTTTGTTGTATATTATTTAGAGCATTTTTAACATTTTTATGCATATATGCAAATATATGTGTGCACACATGTGCATGCATGCACACACGCACGCACAGTTTTTTTTTTTTTTTACGGTATCAAAATCGAAATAGAAGTATTCCTCTGCAACTTGTTTTTATTATTCAACAATATATCTTGGAGATCATTTTATTACAGTACACAGAGATATACTGCATTCTTTTGAACTATTGTATAATATTCCACAGCATAAAAATATTTTTAATTTATTTATTTTAAATTTTTATTTATTATTAGCATATTCATTTTTACAAATCATGTTATTTCTTTATGCCCCTTGCCAAACCTATCACTGCCCAAACCCCCTCCCTCCCTCCCCCCATCTCTAGTATCCTTAGGTTTGTTCTCTCCTTCTGAAAGTTCAACGTATTGTTGTGGTCTTTTCTTTCTTTCCTTCATTCCTCCCTTCTTCCTTCCTTCCCTCCCCCTTCCCTCCCTCCTTCCCTTCTTTCCTTCCTTCGTAACAGCCAGTTATGAGTAAGAACATGTGGTTTTCTGTTTCTTTCTCTGGCTTATTTCACTTAAGATAATTTTTTCCAGACTCATCCATGTTGCTGCAAATAGCAGGATTTCATTCTTTTTTAGTGGCTGAGTAGTATTCCATTGTATACATATACCACGTTTTCCTTATCCAGCCATCCGTCAATGGACATGTAGGTTGGTTCAATATTTTTGCTATTGTAAACAGAGCTGCGATGGACATGGGCATGCAGGTATCCCTTTGACATGATGATTTCCATTCCTTTGGATATATACCCAGTAGCAGGATTGCTGGATCATATGGAAGTTGTATCTGTAGTTATTTGAGAAACTTCCATACTGTTCTCCATAATGGCTGTGCTAACTTACAGTCCCACCAACAGTGTAGAAGAGTTGCCCTTTCCCTACATCCTTGCCAGCATTTGTTTTTCTTGGTCTTTTTAATAATAGCCAGTCTAACTGGGGCGAGATGATATCTCCATGTGGTTTTGATTTGCATTCCCTAATGATTAGGTGATACTGAGCATTTGCTCATGTACCTGTTGGCCATGTGTATGTCTTCCTTTGAAAAACGTCTATTTATCTCCTTTGCCCATTTTTTAATTGGATTATTTGGGTTTGTTGTTTTTTCTGTTTGTTTGTTTGTTTGTTTTACTGTATAGTTGAGTTCCTTATGTGTTCTGGATATTAATCCCTTGTTGGATATAGAGTTTGCAAATATTTTCTCCCATCCCATAGGTTGTCTTTCTGCTCTGTTGACTGTTTCCTTTGCTGTGCAGAAGCTTTTTAGTTTGATATAATCCCATTTATTATTTTTTCTTTAGTTGCTTGTACTTTGGAGGTCTTATTCATAAAGTCTTTGCCCAGTCATACTTCTTGGAATGTCTCCTCTATGTTTTCTTTTAGTAATTTTATGGTTTCAGATCTTATATTTAAGTCTTTAATCCATTTTGAATTAATTTTGGTATATGGTGAGAGGTACATGTACAGTTTCACGCTTCTGCATATGGATGTCCAATTTTCCCAGCACCATTTATTGAAGAGGGAGTCTTCTTCCCAATGTATGTTTCTGTTGCTTTTGTCAAAGATCAGTCAGCTGTAAGTATGTGGGTTGAATACCAGGTTTTCTATTCTGTTCCATTGATCCAAGTATCTGTTTTTATGCCAGTACCATGCTGTTTTGGTTACAATAGCTTTGTAACATAATTTGAAGTCAGAAAGTGTTATGCCTCTGGCTTTATTTTTTTTGCTCAGGATTGCTTTAGCTATTTGGAGTCTTTTGTTGTTCCATAAGAATGTTAAGATTGTTTCTTCTATTTCTGTGAAGAATTTCCTTGGTTTTTTGGTGGGGATTGTATTGAATCTGTAGATTGGTCTGGGTAGAATGGACATTTCCTTGATGTTAATTATTCCAATGCAAGAGCATGGTATATCTTTCCATCTTTTTGTGTCCTGTTTAATTTCTTTTAATAGTATTTTGTAGTTCCCATTGTAGAGAACTTTCACCTCCTTTGTTAAATCAATACCCAGGTATTTTAGGTTTTTGGTGACTATTGTAAATGGGTTTGTTTTCTTGATTTCTTTTTCTGCTAGTTTGTTATTGGAGTGTAAAAATGCTACTGATTTTGGGGTGTTGCCTTTGTATCCTGCAACATTACTGAAATTGTCTATCAGCTCTAAGAATTTTTTGGTATAGTCTTTAGGTTTTTCTATATATAGTATCACGTCATCTCTAAACAAGGACAGTTTGACTTTGTCTTTTCCAATCTGGACACCCTTTATTTCTTTCTCTTGCCTGATCACTCTAGCTAGTACTTCCAGTACTATGTTAAATACGAATGGTGAGAGTAGGCATCCTTGTCTTTTTCCTCATTCAGGATGATATTGGTGATTGGTTTGTCTTATATGGCTTTCATTGTGTTGAGAAAATTTCCTTCTATACCTAATTTGCTGAGAGTCTTTACCATGAAGCGATGTTGAATTTTGTCAAATGCTTTTTCTGTATCTATTGAGATAATCACATGGTTTTTGTCCTTGCTTTGGTTGGGTTGGTGTATCACGTTTATTGACTGGAGTATGTTGAATCATCACCCTTGGTGTCCTGGGATGAATCCCACTTGATCATGGTGTAGAGTTTTTTTTGATGTGTTGCTGTATTCTTATTGCTAATATTTCATTGAAGATTTTTGTAACTATGTTTATCAATGATATTGGTCTGTAATTTCTTTTTTTTGTTGTGTCTTTGTCTGGTTTTGGTATCAGAGTGATACTGGCATCATAGGATGAGTTTGGAGGGAAGGCTTCTGTTTCAATTTTTTTATAGTAGTTTGAAGAGAATCAGTATTAATTCCTCTGTAAAGGGTTGATAGAATTCAGCTGTAAAGCCATCCAATCCTGGGATTTTCTTTGTTGGAAGATTGATGATAACTGCTTCAATCTCATAGCTTGTTAATGATCTGTTCAGATTTTCTGTGTCTTCTTGGTTCAGTCTTGGTAGTTTGTATGCGTCAAAAAATTTATCCATTTCTTCCAGGTTTCCATATTTGCTGGTGTACAGATGTTTATAATAATCTCTCATGATTGTTTGTATTTCTGTGGTATCAATTTTAATGTCTCCCTTTTCAATTGTGATTTTTATTATTTGGGTCTTCTTTCTTCTTTTTTTCTTTTCTTTTTCTTTTTCTTTTTTTTTTTTTTTGTTGTTGTTGTTAGCCTAGCTAATGGCTTATCTATTTTATCTATCTTCTCAAAAAAACAACTTTTTATTTCAATGATCTTTTGTATCAATTTTTGGAACTTTATTTCATTTAGTTCTGCTCTGATCTTAATTTTTTCCATCTACTACTTTTAGGATTGGATTGTTTTTGTTTTTCTATTTCTTTGAGGTGTAGCACTATGTTGTTTATTTGAAGCTTTTCTATTCCTTTGATGTAAGTGTTTATTGCAACAAACTTCCCTCTTAGTACTGCTTTGCAGTATCTCACAGGTTTTGAGATGATGTACCATTATTTTTGTTAGTTTTAAGAAATTGTTTGATTTCCTTTTTAATTTCTTCTTGGACCTGAGGGTCATTCAGGGGCCTGTTGTTTAGTTTCCATGCACTTGTATAGTTTCCAGAGTTTCATCTGTTATTGATTTCTAGTTTTACTCCATTGTGGTCTGAAAAGATACTTGGAATGATTTCAATTTTTTAAAATTTGCTGAGGCTTGATTTGTGACCTAGCATGGGGTCTATCCTTGAGAATGTTCCATGTACTGATGAGAAGAATGTATATTCTGTAGTTGTTGGATGAAATATTCTGTACATATCTGCCAGGTCCAATAGGTGTAATGTGTAATTTAAATCCTGTGTCTCTCTGTTGATTTGTTGCCTGGAAGATCGGTCCAATGCTGAGAGAGGGGTGTTCAGGTCACCCACTATTATCATATTAGGGTCAATCTCTTTTTTTTTTAGGTCTAAGAGTGCTTGCTTTACATATCTGGGTGCTCTAGTGTTGGGTGCATATATATTTATGATTGTTCTGTCTTCTTGCCAGATCAATCCCTTTATTACTATATAATTGTTTTCTTTGTCTCTTTTTATGGTTTTTGGTTTAAAGTCTATTATATTCAGTGTAAGAATAGCTACTCCTGCTCGTTTTTGGTTCTCATTTGCACGGTATATCTTTTTCCATCCCTTCACTTTTAGTCTGTGTGTGTCTTTATAGGTGAAGTGGGTCTCTAGAAGATAGCATATAGTTGGGTCTAGTTTTATAATCCAATCAGTCAGTCTGTGTCTTTTGAATGGGGAGTTTAATCCATTTACATTTAGAGTTGTTATTGATAGGTATTGCTTTACTCCTGTCATTTAATTGCTTTTTGTTTAGATGTTTTAAGTATCTTTTGTTCCTTCCTTCCCCTTTTATTTTTCATCTTCAATATTAGTTGGATTTTTGAGGTAGCATGATTTAGCTTTTTCCTTTTTCATTTGCATTTTTGTTTTAATGGTGGGTTTTGCTCTTTCTTCTGTACATGTGATAGTGGTTATTGTTTTTCAGATTCTGGATGCAGGACTCCTTGAAAATTTCTTGCACTGCTGGTCATATCGTGGTGAACTCCCACAATGTTTGTTTGTCTGGGAAATATACTATTTCTCCCTCATTTCTGAAGGAGATCCTTGCCAGGTATAGTATTCTTAGCTGGCATTTTTTTTTTCTTTTAGCATTTTGAATATATCATCCCATTTTTTTCTGGCTTGTAAGGTTTCAGTTGAGAAGTCTGCTGTTATTCTGATGTGGGCTCACTTATAGGTGACTTGAAGTTTTTCTGTTGCTACTTTTAGAATTCTCTCTTCATTTTTGAGACTTGCCAGTTTGACTATACTGAGCATTGGAGAGGACCTTTTTGGGTTGAATCTGTTTGGGATCTTCGGGATTCCTGAATCTGAAGGTCCATGTCTCTCCCTATACCTGGGAAGTTTTCTGTTATTATTTCCTTGAATAGGTTTTCAATGCCTTTTCCTTTCTCCTCCCCTTCTGGAATACTCATGATTTGGGTGTTTGTGTGCTTGAGGTTGTCTGCTAGCTCTCTTAGATTTTCACCATTTTTTAAAATTCTTTTTTCCTTTTTTGTCTGCCTGGGTTATTTCAAAAAGACCATCTTCAATATCTGAAATTCTTTCTTCTGCTTGCTCTAGCCTGCTGCTCAAGCTCTCTGTTGTGTTTTTTATTTCACTGAGTGAATCCTTCATTTCTATGAGTAGAAATTAATTTCTTTGTAAATGTCCTCCTTCATATCTTGGATATTTTTTCTTGTTTCATTGTGTTCTCTCATTGAATCTTCTCTCATCTCTTTGAGTTTTCTTAAGATTATTGCTCAGAATTCCTTTTCAGACATTTCAAAGTTTTCCTACTGTATGGTGTCTGGTACTTAAGAATTACTGTATTCTTTTGGTGGTCAAATTTTCTTGTTTATTTGTAGTCCTAATATTTTTTTGTTGATGTTTGGTCATCTGTAGGGTACTTACTTCTTCTGTTACTCTGGAGTGGGTTGTGAGGAGAAAGACTTTCTCCTCTATTTGTGGGCTCTGCTGGTGACTCCTCTTGTATCAGTGCAGTCGAGTATGCAGTGGGCTCCCTGTAGGGTGGCTCTTGGCCTTGTTGCTACTGTGGTGGTGAGCTGTCCCTGCAGTGGCAGTAGGTGTCGTGGTGGCTGTGGTAGAACCCCTTGGCTCCTGCTTGGGCCTGGGTAGGCCTTTCTGGAGCTTGGTTCTGGGCCCATGGTGGTGCGTGGGATGGTGCTCCCTTCAGCTCCTGGTCAGGCAGGGTGTGGGCCTCTCTGGGGCTTGGGTGTGGAGCTAGAGTAGTGGCTCATGGGATGGAACTCATCTCGGCTCCTGGTCATTTGGTGGTCAGCTTCTCCAGGGCTCAGGTGTTGGCCCAGGGTGGCAGCATGTGGGATGGCACTCACCTTAGCTCCTGGTCACATGGATGGTGGGCCTCTCTGGGGTTCAGGTGTGGGTATGGGGTGGTGGTGCAGGGGATGGCACTCACCTCGGCTCATGGTTGTAAAACTATTTTTAGTTTATCCATTCTCATGTTAGTGGACATGTGGGTTGTTTCAATTTTTTGCTATTACAAACAAGCCTGTGGAAGCACCCTTGTGCATGCCTGTTTTTGTCCATGTGCAAATATTATTCTAGGGTAGATACAGAGAAGTGGAATTGCTTGGCCATTGTGGATGTACATTTTAATTTTAAAACATACTGCTAACTTGTCATTCAAAATGGCTGAACAAACTGACACTCCCTGTAGGAGTGGTAGGAACTGTAGAAAACAGAATAGCATCTACCTAGTCTAGGAAGTATTAAAGACATGGGGATAGATACGATCACATAGGGAGAGTGTAAACAATAGAACCTGGTGACACCCAATGTTACATCTCTAACCTGATGTGCCAGCTGAGTACCTGACTCCCATATCAAATTTTCTGCCTGATATCTCCCCTTTTAAATCTAATAGTCATTCGAAACCTAATGTGTTAAAAAACAGAACTCCTGATCTGCCACTCCCCTTAACCTGATCAAAATCTGTTTCTCTCTCTGTTTTCTCTACCTCACTAACTCGTACCACCATGCAACCAATTGTTCCAGCTGAAAACCTAGGTTTTTAGCCAGTCTTGTTTCCTCTATACCCCACAACCTATCCTCCCCCATCTTGAAACAAAACCAAGGTTTATCATATTATCTATAAATATTTCAGCCTGTGTCTCTAAAAGATAAGCAATCATTTTTAAGCATAATCACAATACCACATCTAAAGATAACTATTCCTTAATCACAAGTAAATATGTTGTACCTAAGCAAAACAATGATTCCTATGTTTTCTTCTACCAGTTTTTAAATTTCAGGTCTTACATTTAAGTTGTCAATCCATTTTGTGTGGATTTTGGTATATGGTGAGGGATAGGGGTCTAGTTTCCTCTGCATATGGCTATCCAGTTTTCCCAGCACCATTTGCTGAAGAGGCAGTCTCTTCCCCAGTGTATAGGCTTAGTGCCTTTGTCAAATATCAGATGGCTGTAGATGTATGGATTTATTTCTGGGTTCTCTATTTTGTTCCACTGGTCCACGTATCTGTTTTTATGCCAGAACCATGCTGTTTTGATTAGTATAGTTTTGTAGTATATTTTGAAGCCAGGTAGTGTAATACCTCCACCTTTGTGCCTTTTGCTTTGGATTTCCTGGGCATAGGGGAAACAGTCCAAGATATTGATCAGTGCAAAAATTTTATGGAGAAGACTTCTAAAGCACAGGCAGCAAAAGAAAAATAGACAAATGGGATTATATCAAACTAAAAAGTTTCTGCACGGCAAAGGAAACAATCAACAGAACAAAGGGGAAATCTGCAGAATGGGAGAAAATATTTGCAAACTATTCATCTGACAAGGGGTTAATATCTAGAATATACAAGAAGCTTAAACAACTCAACAGCAAGAAAACAAATAATCCAATTAAAAAATGGGCAAGTGACCTGAATAGACATTTCTCTAAAGACATTCAAATGGACAAGAGGCACATGAAAAAATGTTCAACATCACTAATGATCAGGGAAATGCTAAATGAAATGACAATGAGATAACATCTCACCCCAGTTAGAATGGCTGTTTCAAAAAGACAAAAAAAAAATGCTGGTGAGTATGTGGAGAAAGGGGCACTCTTAAACACTGTTGGTGGGTACATAAATTAGTACAGCCATTATGGAAAACTGTATAGAGGTTCCTCAAAAAACTAAAAATAGAACTACCATATGATCCAGCAATCCCACTGCTGAGTATTTATCCAAAGGAAAGGAAATTAGCATACCAAGAAGATATCTTCACCTCCATGTTTATTGCAGCACTATTCACAACAGCCAAGATATGGAATCAACCTAGGTGTTCATTGACAGATGAATGGATACAGAAAATGTGGCATGTATACACAATGGAACACTACTCAGCCATGAAAAGAATTAAATCTTGTCATTTGAGACAACATGGATAAGCCTGGAAGATATTGCATTAAGTGAAATAAGCACAGAAAGATAAATGACACATGTTCTCACTCATACGTGGGAGTTAAAAAATAATAAGTTGAACTTTTAGAAGCAGCGAAGAATTGTGGTTACTAGAAGCTAGGAAGGGGTGTAGGAGGGGGATAGTGAGAGTTGGTTAATGGACACAAAATTACAGCTAGATAAGAAAGATAAGTTATAGTGATGTACAGTAGTGCTAGTCATCTATAATTAACAATAATTTATTGTGTGTCCTCAAATAGCTAGAAGAGAGGATATCAAATGTTCTCATCATGAAAAATGATAAATTTTTGCAATGATGCATTTGCTGCCTACCCTGATTTGATCATCACACATTGTATACATTTATTGAAATATAACTCTGTACCTTATAAATATGTACAATCAATAAACTTCAATTAAAAAAATTCTTCAAAAAAAAAAAGAAAGAGGGGCTGGCTAGTTTTCTCAGTTTGTTAGAGTGTGGTGTTGATAACACCTAGGTCCAGGGTTTGCTCCCTGTATTGGCCAGCTGCAAAAAAAAAAAAAAAAAAGGAAAGGAAATCAGAAAAAAATAACTATTTCTTAATATCATCAAATATCTGTTTAGTGTTCAAATTTCCCTGGTTGTCTTCTACATTTTTTACAGTTCATTTGTTTAAATCAAGATCCAAACAAGGTGCATATATTGGACTTGATTAATATGTCCCTTTAATCTCTTTTATTTATAGGTTCCATTCTTCTTCCTTTCAGTGTATTTGTGGAAGAAATCAGTTGTTTGTCCTGTAGAATTTCCCACACTCTGGATTTTGCTAATTGCTCCTCTCCCATGGTGTCATTTAACTTCTTCTGGGCTTCCCTAACTTTTTAACTGATACCACCACTCACCAGTTCCTCTGACCTTGTAATTCCTGTAGTTAGGTAGAGAGGTTTATCAGATACAGATATAAATTTAACAAGAATAAATTATAAGTAGTGTTTTTTGTACTTCCCATTGCATAACATTGGGAGGAACATAACATCTGGTTGTCTCTCTTTCTTGTGATGTTAACACTGATTATTTTGTTCATGTGTTTTTGCCCTGATCTATACATTATAAGTGTCCCCATCGACTTTTCACCTAATAATTTTAGCAGCTTTTGCTTATCTTTGCCTATAAGTATTTCATTATAGGTTGCAAAATGGTATTATCCTATCGTTTTTCCTGCATCTATAAATTGTGATTCTTTTTCATATCAAATATTTGGTTACCCTGAAGTACTTTCATCAAGAAAGGCAGAATAAATGTTTGATTCTTTTCATCTATTTACCAGTTATAATAGATGGTTATTGCTAAAATACTGTCATGTAACAAACAAACCTAAAATCTCAGTGGCTTACAAGTATTTATTTCTTGCTCACAACTCTGTTAGTCAATTGTGGGTTTTCTGGGATCTGCTGTACTTAGCTAGGGTTGACTCCATAAAGACGGTTGGATTCAGGTCTGCTCCATGTATTTTATCACTGTGTGACCACAACAGAGGCTACCCAGGGCATATTCTTATGGCAGGTAGCAGAATTGCAAGAACAAACTAACATGAAAGCACATTTAAAGCCTCTTTTGGTATCATGTTCATTCATACATATTCCAATAGCCAAAGTAAGTGATACAGCCAAGCCAAATATACTAGGGTGTTCTATTGTCAATTTATACTAGAACGTTGAGCTGGAAACTACATTTCCCCAAATCCTTTCATTTGAATGGTTCCGCTTTAGAAGAACCTGTGTGAGACTTGGGAGGTGGAAGCGAAGCATGGAATATAATTCTCAGGGTATTTTTGCGGTCAGATACTGTTGATTATCTATTGTTACATAATAAATCATCCCACGATTAGTGGTTTAAAAATTTATTATTATGTCTAATGGTTCTATGGGTTGACTAGGTTTAGCTGAGTGGTTCCCATTTGGGGTCTCACAGATTGCCAGATGGTGGCTGGGGCTGGATTTCTCTAAAGAATCAACTGGACTAGACAACCCAGATGGTTAATGTACATGGCTGAATGCTGGCAGGTAGCTTAGCTGGGGCTATGGACTAGAGCACTTGCACATAGCCTCATCATGTGGCTGTAGAAACAGCATGGAAGCTGGACTCCATGAGGGAGCATCCCTGTATTGAATGATATAAATTATAGGAATCAGAAGTTTTCATGCCAGGTGAGTGTTGTGACTAGAACTGGTATAGTTTCATTTATACAATGTTCTGTTAGTCAAAGTAGTTGCAGGTAATGCCCAGGTTCAATGGGGTAGAGAAACAGACTCGATATCTTGATTGGGGAGTAGCAATGTCATATTGCAGAAGAGCATGTAAGGTGGAATATATTGTTGCATCCACCTTTAAAAAATACAAATCTGCTGCAGATATGGTGATGGACAGATGCAGAGGTGCCTGGCAGATTCCAGTTTGTCATTGCTTCCTCTGCTCAGCATCTAGCTTTTCTTTCCAACTGCTGACCCTGCTGACCAAAAGCAGCCCTAGATCCACCATCAGAAGTTAGATACCAGAGATTGTGAGAGTGGCCAACCTGTCCTGTTCATGATCTTAGGGGGAAAGCATTCATTCTTTCATCTCTAGGTACGATTTACATTGCAGGATTTTTTTTTTTTTTTTTTTTGTCTTTTGTCTTTTTTCCGTGTCCGGCAACGGATCGCAACCCTCAGTGCCTCAGTGTTGCCCCCGTACCGGACCGGGGACCGGCGACGGGATCGCAACCCTCGGCGTTGCTCCCGCGCCTCACTCAGCCAGTGAGCGGGAACCGGTCTGTATGTGGGATCCGAACCCTCGGCGGGAGCGCCGCCGCGCTTCCCAAGCGGGGCACTATCCAGTGCGCCACCGGGCCGGCCCAACATTGCAGGATTTTTGTACATACCTTTTTACCCTTTATGAGGCTGAGCCGTGGAGAGGGGTTTTTTTTGTTTTGTTTTGTTTTGCTTCTCCTTTGGCTCCTTCCACCAGAGTTGGTGCTGCCTCTTCCTCATGTACCTTCTAGAGACTAGCAAGGGCCCAAGACCAGGGGCCCTTTTTGTACCCATACATGTTGTTGCAACTTTGCTCTGCAATCCTCAATGTTTTTGGCCACTCCCATAGGACAAAGTAAGATGGTGACTTGGGTGCCTATATCTAACAGAGCTATAAAAGTTTGAGTCCCTCCTTACCTCAAAATTCCCCAGCAAAGTCCCCAGATTTTTAAAGCACTTGAGATCTGGGTAGAGGGTAAGGGAATGATCAATGATGCAGTGAGAAAAATTCTTTACCAAAGCTTTATATTTACTTTGGATTTCAAGTAGACACCTACTCAGGCTCAACAAATGAATTTCTAATGTTTTTCTCCACTCAAAGCTCTGTATCATCATTGCTGACACTATTTTAGCATTGTGGATTCTTTTACTCAGCCGTCACAACATACCTTCCCTCTTGGCTGGAACGCCTGGGCTTGCTGCCCCATTATCATAATAACATGTCTTCATCCTCTCACCCAGAGGAGAGTGAACAAAAACCAAAGCACCACTGAGGTGGTTTTCTTTAATTCTAGGCCTCATTAATAGCTAAAGCAGTGAAGGACCCTTATTCCCACCTTGGCCTGCCCACCAATGGGAAAAAGCATTCTTTATTAGATCCTGGGGAGTCTTCTCATGTCAACTAACACAGCCTCCACCCATACTCATCATCAAAACTGTCAAGAATTGCAAAAGGTCTGGGATTTTACCCTGCTTACAAGGTAATGAGATAGCTTATTACTGTTCCATAGATGATGGCAGAAAACACAAGACCCCTAGATAGATACTTGCACACACAATGGGTGTATTACAGGAGAGAATATAGGGGGAAAACACTGAAATTAGAAAATTCACCACTTTTATAGGGAACCACTGCTCTTTGTCTAAGGAACAGATGTTATCTCATCCCTCTAGGTTGCTCACTGCAAACACATCCCTGAGAAATAACAGAAGTAGAAAGCACTCAGGGCTTTGTACTCTTGGCATATCCATTAAGAAGCTGAGGGATACTCAGAGCCCATCACAAATTACCTCTTTCAAATAAACAAACAAAAAAACCCAAAAAAACTTAACAAAGAACTAGATCACTACTATGAGTACCCTTATATATTAAAGGAATTGAATTTATAGTTAAAAGCCTCCAAATACACACACAAACACACACACACACTCCAGAATTAGATAGCTTCACTGGTGAATTCTACCCAACATTTAAGAAAGAAATGTATTTTTCTACACAAACTCTTCCTGAAAACCAAAGAGGAAGGGCACACTTACCAACTTATTCCATGAGGCCAGCATTACTTTGATACCAAAACCAGACATGACAAGAAAATAGGGATGAATATCCTTTGTGAGCATAGATGCAAAAAGCAACAACAAAGTATTAGGAAACTGAATTTACTGATATCTAAAAAGAATTTTTAAAAAATGTATAGAAATAATAAGTGAGTTTAGCAAGGTCTAAGAACATAAGGCTAACACAAAATCAATCATATTTCTATGTACAATCAATGTACAATTAGAAATCAAAATTTTTAAAATAATATTAGTTACAATAACTTCAGAAAGTGAAATACTTAGGTGTGATTATAACAAAACATGTATAGAATCTGTCTGCTGAAAACTATGAAATGTTCATGAAACAAATAAAAGGCCTAAATAAATGTAGAGATATGGCATGTTCATGAATTGGAAGATGCAACAAAGTAAAGATATCAATTCTCCCAACATTGATTATTTTTTAGGTATAGGCAAGCTGATTCTAAAATTTTTAAGGGAAACAAAGGAACTAGAATGGCTAAAACAATTTTGAAAAAAGATGATAAATTTGAAGCAATCACACTACCTTATTTTAAGAATTACTGTAATGCCACAATAATCAAAAGAGTGTGGTACTGGCAAAGGGATAGACAAATAGATCAATAGAGCAAAATGAGACTGGAAATATGCCCACGCAAATATGTCCAATTGATTTTTGGCAAAGGCGCAAAAGCAATTTAATGGAGGAAAGACAGTCTTTTCAACAAATGGTGTTGAAAACTGTACATCAATATGCAAACAAGAGAAAGCAAAATGAAAAACCCATAACCTAAACCTAAGCTCACATTTTATACAAAAATTGACTCAAAATGGAACATAGATGTAAATGTACAATGCACATTTATGTACAGAACCATATTCTCTTATACAATTTGAATTTTTTAAAGTAACAAAGGAATAGTTGCATATGTCTGTATATGCTCATGAATGAGTTAAATACGTCTGGAAAAAATACACTCGAAACTATTAGCATTTTCCTCATAGTTGGAGGGAGGGGCAATGGAGGCTTTTAATTTACATTTTATCCTTTTCTGGTATATTTTAATTTAAAAAAAATAAACACATGCATCCTGTATTTTTAAAACAAGAAAGAATTCTTAAAATTTTTAATTGATAAACAATAATTTCATATATTATATATTTATGGGGTACAATGTGATGTTTTGAAACTTTAAAAAAATATTGCCAATGCCAATTCTGACAATGATGTGGGCAACTGGGTCCTTCATACATGACTAGAGGAATAAAAAATTGTGCAACAACTTTGGAAAATAGTTTGGTAGCTTCCTATAAAGTTAAACATAGACATATCATATGACCCAGCAATTCCACTCCCGAGTTTCTACCCTAGAGAAATAAAAACTTATGTCTGAGCACCAATGTTTATATCAGCTCCACCTCCACCCTTGTGACCCAAGCTAATGCAGGATGGCACCATCTTGAAGCCAAGCCACTGCCAGGAATGTGCTCTGCCCTGGGGCCAGTAGCCACTGCATTTCACCAGCCAGTAGCCATGACACTTCTGCACTCACCCCAGCATACTCACAGGAAAGGCTACAACACCCTGATCCTTGAAGACTGGGCTCACAGTGGCTATGACTCCAGCCCTGCAGTCTGGGAAGCCAACCCCAGGCCTGCTTAACTGATGCACCCCCACATCCTTGGCCAGAGATCATACTGGCAGACGCACCTCTGGAGGACTACTCCTTTTCATTCCCCTAACACTTCCCCCAGCTGACTGATCTGTGTGCCTGAGCCACCAACTCAGAAAAACAGCTTATGGGTCTTTACCCTAAAGAATATGCCATCAGACTGGTGGAAATAAAACACATCTGCATCCTCCTGGAGAAGCAGCCAGGTGGTTTCATCCTGAATAGTCCTGCCCAGTGGTCTTGCCCTCTTCCCAAGAAGCAGCTGACCAGGCCCCCTCACTGCAGGCCTTCCTAGCAACCTTGCCTATCACCTGAGAAGCAACTGGCTAGGCCTTTTCTCACCAGGCCCACTTCCCAAACTTATCCACCATCCAAGAAGTTGCTTGCAGGACCCCCTCACTGCAGCCCCAACTTGGAGCTTCATCCACCACCCAAAAAGCAGCTGGCCTGGCACCTTCTCAACAGGTCCACTTCTTGATCTCACCTACCACCTGAGAAGTGGCTGGCCAAGCATCCTTTCTGCAGCCCTACCTAGCAGCCTTTCCTGCTTCCTGAGAAGCAGGTCAGCAGCCCCACCCTTGGGAGACCAGCTCCCAGTCAATGCCCTAGCATGCATTTGCAGGTGAAAGTATTTCCCCAAACAGGCTACTTTACAAACCTCAAAGAAGTGACAGTCCCACCACATGAACAGATATCAATGCAGGGAAACAAGAAACAGGAAAAAACAACGTATCATGACACCACCAAAGAAACAAAATAATGCTCCACTAACAGATGCTAAACAACTGGAAATGGCTGACTTGCTGGAAAAGAAATTCAAATTAATTATATTAAGGAAATTCACTGAGATATGAGAGAATACAGACAAACATTTCAACAAAATCAGAAGAACAATTCATGATCTGCATGAGAAATTCAACAGAGATGGATATCATTTAAAAAATCAAACAGAAATCTTGGAATTAAATAAATCATTAGATGAAATTTTAAAAAATCTGAGAGTCTCAACAGACTAGATCAAGTAGAAGAAAGAATTTCTGATCTTGAAGACAGCAGTTTTGACATAACATGGGAAGACAAAAGAAGAATGAATAATGCCTACAATATCTATGAGATGCTATTACTTGAAAAAATATTTGAATTACGAGCATCCCAGAAGGAGAAAAAAACAAAAAAGATATTGAAAGCCTTTCAAACAAAATAATAGTTGAAAATTTCCCTAGTCTTGGGAAGGATATGAACATCCATATCCAGGAAGCTCGAAGGTCCCCAAATAGATTCAACCCTGTGGAGGATATTGAATAAGAAGTTATTAATGAGATAGAAATAAGACACATGTAGTTTAGAGGACCAGTCTTTAATGTAGAAGGCCAAAGCCTGTAGTTTAGAGGACCAAAGTCCTGTAGTTTAGGAGGCCAAATCCCCTAGTTTAGGGGGCCAAAGCCCAACCCTTTAGGAAAACATGTAGGAATGCTAAGATTAAGAAAAACCAGAAAACCTTCCCAGGCCTTTGATGTAAATGAGAGAACTGAAGCACAGAGAAAAGTGATTGCTCTGGGGGCAGTTGCCCTTTGTGCGGCTAAACCTAAATGATGGGTAAGTATGTGAGCTAAAATCTTCAAGGAAATTCTGCTAGATTAGTTAGCACGTGGGGGATGTTCCACATCTTGCCCTAAGCTGTTTCTTTAAGTTTCTCGGGGAGTTAAGTGCTTTGGTGATTATCTCATTGTTTCTTTTTGTATGTCACATAGCTTAGTTTTATGACTCCTTTTGATGGTAAATTGCTTGAACTGTTTTAAGTTATACCTGCTTTAATGAAGATTGTCACATAGCCAGTTTGTTTACATTTTCACTATGATTGATTAACCACCTGTTTTTCTTCTGTATCTTTCTTGTCTTTACAATAAAAACTGAAGCAAAAACCGACTTGGGCTCTCCTCTCTTGAAGGAGTTTTCCTTGGTGCAGTCCCTTCAGGCTTCTCATTGCTCTGAGTACATGGGCTCTGAGTAATCTTTTGTATCTTTATCACTCTGTGAGAGGTGACAAGCCCAATTAGGTCATCTCAAAGAAACATTGTAATCAAACTATCCAACATGAAAGACAAAGAGAGAATTCTAAAAACAGAAAGAAAAAACATCAAGACATTTATAAGAGAATCCCCATTAGACTAATAGCAGATTTCAGCAGAAACCATAAAGGCCAAGAGAGAATGAGATGATATATTCAAAGTACTGAAAGAAAATAAAACTGCCAGCCAAGAATATTATACCAAGCAAAGTTATCCTTCTGAAATGAAAGAGAAATAAGGTATTTCTCAGACAAGTTAAAATTAAGGGAATTTTCATCACCAGACCAGATTTATAAGAAATGCTGAGGGGAGTCCTACATCTGTAAGAGAAAGAATAACAACCTTTATGAAAAAAAACTTGAAATATAACACTTACTGGTAGAGTACATACATTCTCCTAGAAAGAGAAAGGAACCAAAACTCATCAATACAGAAAACCACCAAACTGCAAAGATAAACATTGAGAGAAAAAAAGGAACAAAGGACACACACAAAACAACAAAATGACAGGGATAAGACCTCACATTTCAATAATAACCTTGAATATAAATGGATTAAATGCTCCAACTAAAAGGCATCTACTGGCTGAATGGATTGAAAAATCATGACCCATCCACATGCTGCCCACAAGAAACACACCTTACCTACAAAGATGCACATAGACTGAAAGTGAAAGGATAGAAAATGATTTCCCATTCAAATAGAAAACAAAAGTGAGCAAGAGTACCTACACTTATTTCAGATAAAACAGACTTTAAATCTATACTAAGAGACAAAGAAGGACATTATATAATGATAAAGAGATCAATAGCAAGAATATATAAACAATTATAAATATATATGCACCCAACATTGGAGCACCCAGATATATAAAGAAAATATTATCAGATGTAAAGGGAGAGATAGATGTGAACACAATAATAGTCGGGGACTTTAATACCCCGCTCTTATCATTGGACAGATCATTGAGACAGAAAATCAACAATGAAACATCAGACTTAAATGTCACCATAGACCAGATGGACCTAACTGACATATTCAGAGCATTTTATCCGACAGCTGTAGAAAATACATTCTTTTCATCAGCACATGGAACATTCTCCAGGATTGACCATATATGAGACCACAAAACAAGTCTCAACAATTTTGAAAAAATTGAAATATCAAGTCTTTTTTCCTGATGATAATGGAATAAAATTAGAAATCAATAAAAAGAGGAACATTTGAAAATACACAAATGCATGAAAATTAAACAACATGCTCTTGAATGATCAATGAGTCAAAGAAGAGACTAAAAGGGAAATCACAGTGCTTCTTGATACAAATGAAGATACAGAAACACAACATACCAAAATCTTTGGGATATAGCCAAGGCAGTAAAAATGGAAAGTTTGCAGCAATAAATGTCTACATCAAAAAACAGAAATATTTCAAATAAATAACCCAACAATGAAACTGAATGAACTAGAAAAGCAAGAACAAACCAAACCCACAATAAATAGAAGAAAAAAATAATAAAAATCAGAGCATAAATAAATGAAATTAGACTAAAAATACAATACAAAAGATCAATCAAATGAAAAGTTGGTTTTTTGAGAAGATAAAATTGACAAACCATTAGCTAGACTAAGAAAAAAGTAAATAAAATCAGAAATGCAAAATGAGACATTACAACCAACACCACTGAAATTCAAAGGATCATAAGAGATTATTATGAACAACTATACACCAATGAATTTGAACTTCTAGAGGAAATGGAAAAATTCCTGAACACATATGACCTGCCATGACTGAATCAAGAAGAAATAGAAAACCTAAATAGACAAATAACAAGCAATGAGATTGAATCAGTAATAAAAAGTTTCATAACAAAGACAAGTCTAGGACCAGATGGCTTTACTGCTGAATCCTACCAAACATTTAAAGATGAACTAATACTAATACTTCTTAAATTATATCAAAACTTTGAGGTGGAAGGATTTCTTCCAAACTCGTACTATGAAGCAAGCATTACCCTGATACCAAAACCAGGCAAAGACACCACAGAAAAAGAAAACTGCAAGCCAATATCCCTGATGAGCATAGATGCAAAAATCTTCAACAAAATACTAGGAAACTGAATCCAACAGCACATGAAAAAGATTGTACATCATGACCAAGTGAGATTTATCCCAGGGATGCAAGGATGCTTCAACATGTGCAAATCAATAAATGTGATATATCACATCAACATAATAAAATAAACATATGATCATCTTGATAGATACAGAAAAGCATTTAATAAAATTCAACACCTTTTATAATAAAAACTCTCAACAAATTACATGTAGAAGAAAACTATCTCAACACAGTAAAATCAATATGTGACAAACCCACAGCTAACATCATACTGAATGGGAAAAGAAGAAAGATTTTCCCCTAAGAACTGGAGCAAGACAAGGATGCCTACTCTCACAACTTCTGTTTAGCATAATACTGGAAGTCCTAGCCAGAGCAATTAGGCAAGAGAAAGAAATAGCATCCAAATTGGAAAGGAGGAAGTCAAATTGTCCCTGACTGCAGATATGATTTTTTATATAGTGAAACCTAAAGGCTGTACCCCAAAACTCCTAGACCTGATAAACAAATTCAGTAATGTTGCAGAATATAAAGTCAACATACAAAAATCTGTAGCATTTCTATACACCAACAAACTAGCAGGAAAAAGAAACCAAGAAAGCAAGCCCACTTACAATAGCAAGAAAAAAATTATATTAATAAATTTAACCAAGGAGGTGAAAAATCTCTAGAAGGAAAACTGTAAAACACTGATTAAGGAAATAAAGGGACAAAAAAAAGGAAACACATCCTGTGTTCGTAGACTGCAAGAGTCAATATCGTCAAAATGACCATACTACCCAAAGCAATCAACAGATTAAATGCAATCACCATCAAACCACCAATGACACACTTTACATAAATAGAAAAAACAATTCTAACATTCATATGGAACAACAAAAGACCCCAAATAGGCAAAGCAATCCTGAACAAAACCAACCAACCAAACAAACAAAAAGAACAAAGCAGGAGATGTAACACTCCTTGACTTCAAATTATACTACAAAGCTATAGTAGTCAAAACAGCATGGTATTGGCACTAAAACAGACACATAGACCATTGGAATAGAATAGAAAATCCAGAAATAAATCCACATACCTGCAGCCAACTGATTTTTTGACAAAGGAGCCAAGAATATACAATAAATGGTGCTGGAATAACTGGAGATCTATATGCAGAAAATGAAACTAAACCCCTACCTCTCACCATATCCCAAAATCCATTCAAACTGGATTAAAGACTTAAATCTTTAAGAGGGGAAGGGGAATAGGGAGAAGTTGGTACAAAGTTACAAAGTTAGATAGGAAGAATAAGTTCTGGCACTCCAGGATGACAACAGCTAATAATATTGCATTGTATATTTCAATATAACCAGAAAAGAGGATCTTTAATGTCATAACCACAAGAAATGATAAATGCTTAGATGATAGACATGCTAACTATGGTTATTGGTTCATTATACAATACATGCATGTATTGAAACAACAAACCTACCCATAAAAATGTACAATAAAAAAATAATAACACACACCAATAAGGGATTCTAATGTACTCTTTATATTTGTCATTAATGTCCTTGTTATCATGGCTCTGTGATTTGAGTGAATATGCATACATATTAGAAAGGTAAAATATTAGATGTCACATTTCTTTTATTGTTTAATAAAAAAATTAAACATGAAATCTGTACCTAGAAAAAAAAGAAAAACTATTGATACACACAATAATTTGGATGATGCTCAAAGACATGCTGCATGAAAAAAGTCAGTCCAAAAGGCTACACACTGCATTATGTCATTTCCATAATGTTCTGAAAAGGCAAGACTAGAAGGATGGAGAACAAGTTGTCCCCCAGCATCACTCCCCAACAAGAAAACAACTAGCAACTATTAAAGCACAAAATACATCCTGAAATCACCAGAACTCAGAGAAAGAGGCAGATAGGCCCACTGAGCCTGTAAAGGTTTGGAATGTTGTATCCCATCCCCCAAGCCTGCACTAACAGAGGTGGGAGGGGCCACAACCTGTGGAAAGAATGAATCACTTCAGAATGCTCTATCACCCCTGCAGGCCAGCATAGTACTATTCACAGAGAAGGCCACTGAACCTGCCTTCTCAGAGTGAGAGAATAGGAGGTGGGCGTTTGATTTTCCCAGTGGTCTGTAAGTCCTCGAGGGGGGACACAACCACAGAGCCTGCTCTACAGGGAACATTTAGAGTGTACAAAGTTACAGGTAGACAGGAAGAATAAGTTCTGGTGTTCTAAGCTGACTATAGCTAACATATTGTATTGTATATTTCAGATAGCTAGAAAAGAGGTTCTTGAATATAATCTCCATGAGGAAAAAATAAATGTTTAGATGATGCATATGCTATCTTCTCTAAGTGAGTCATTGTACAATATATACATGTATTGAGACAACACACTGTACCCCTACAAATATGTACAACTAAAAATAAACTATTTATTAAATTATTTTTTAAAACTTCATAATACACCAAAAAAAACCCACCATGCACATACACACACCAATGAGGCCTCCTGTTCAATATGTTGTTTTTAGGTGATTTTATGTAATTGTATAACTTCAACCACCATGTGAATAAATTTTCTTTTAATGTCTGCTATCCACATCTTACTCTGGACTCCAAATCTATATCTTCACATGCTTTCTGGATATTTCCAACTACGTATCCCACTGGTACTCCAAAATAAGAAAAATGATCAGAAATGATCAAAAAAAGGAAGTCATCATTTTGTTTTTCACGCAAAACATACCTAGTATTCACTCTTGTGTCTCCCTGGCAGAGTTTGACATAGCACTCTATAATTTTATTTTCTAATACTTAGCACAGTTTAGAACTACATTTATTTATTTTGTTTATATCCTGCTTCCTCCACCAGACTGTAACATACACGTGAACAAGAAATATGTATGTTTATGGGACCGCATCCTTTTTCTAAGCAAAAACAACAGATGGCCTAAATGGATAAAAGGTGGTGCCCAAGGGAAGTTAAGGGGGAGGGCTAAGCATAGAGAGGCAAGGCATGTGCACATTTGACCTTTTCAAGAATTGGCCTAAGCTTAGAAATCCCCGCCTGCTAAGCATATAAACATGATCTTCTGTGTTACAATACACGGAACTGCCTGACAGAACCTCCGCCGTGTGTGTATGTGTTTGTTCCCTATCTGGGAGAGCAACAGTGTGCTCACCCATCTCTTGGAATCTCTTTTTGCCCCGCGTCCTGGGGGGGAGAAAAGGGCAATCCCTTTGGCCCCAACCCTCTAGAGAAAGGAAAAACCTGTTGGGGTCCTGTGCGGCCGCCGGAGACGCCCAACATCTGTTTAGCTCACTACCTAATTTTCAGAACCTAGCACATAGTAGGTACTTGATAAATTTTTTGTTGCATGACTACATGACATTATTATCTATCTAATCACCCAATCTAGAAATTTGGGAGTTATCTTCCCTCACTTACCACATTTTCACTCCCCAATGAGTCATCAATTCTTATAGAATTTACTTCCTTAATGACAAATATCCATCTTCCGTGCTGTTGCCTTAATCTCACATTATTTTTTAAAATATACAATAGTTTTAAAGGCCTACTTTAATTACATAAAAATCATGAAAAGGGGTATTCTCAGTTACTTCTACTATCATGGCAGCTTTGCTCACAGTATATTTTGAGATGGGTTTTTGATTACCTTTACAGCTTATGCCGTACAGTTTCCTACTTAATTGTATTCATTTTGTAATAAAGGTTACCATTACCAAATACCTACTATGTGACAGGCAACAATATTATGAAGTTTATTGTTGTTATTATTATCCTAATTTTACAATTGAGGAGTTGAAAGCTCAGAGAGATTAGGTAACTCCCCCAAAGCAACACAGCTAGTGACAAAGACAGGATTCAAACCCAGGTTTGTTTGATTATCAGGGTCTCTGCACTTTTTGCCACACCATTATTACCTCCAGTCATTAGCACCTATATTGACATTGCCCACATGTAAATAGCTCTTCATAATTTTTGAAGTACTCTCACGTTATCTCATTGAATCCCATTTCAGTGCTCTGGGAATCTGAGGCTCGGAGAGAAGTCCCTTGATCTGTCACAGAGTAAGCTGGTGGAATCTAAGGTTTCTGATTCTGTCTATATTTCTTTCCATTATAACATGCTGTTTTTCTAAGTACTCTGAGGCAGGAATCTCGTTTCTTTCTCATACTCTTCATTGCACTTAGCAGAGCTGAGCACAAAGTAGCCACTTAATATGTTTCTTGATTTTATAACAGAAAGCTCAGGCTTTTTACAAATACAGCCCCCCTGATAACCTAAGTGATGATATTTATTCCTTTAGTTTCTCAGAAAACAGAAATATTCCTGAATTAATCTACTCACTTTGTAGTACTTAATTACTTCTTGCTTTCAAATCTTCAATAATTTAGCACTCTCTACAGTCCTCTAAACAGGATCAAATCATCTTACTTTATGGTCCATTTTTCTAAGCCACATCCTTTTACCTTTAGTCTAGTCTTTAACTTAAAACCAGTATAGAGAAATAGCAAAGAACTTTTCTATGTACCTAAGAACGATCACCTTTGTCATCCTTTATGGTATTCTTATGTCCAAATACACAGTGAATTAGAGATGGTTCTTATCTCAATTAAAAATGGTTCTTATCTTCACATTTCAAGTGGGGATTTTCTTTTAATCCATGACACGAACACAATCATTGTTGCTACAAATGATGCAACACTGTGCAGTTTTTTTTTTGGGGGGGGGGGTTCAGTCTTTAATGAAAGGGTATAGTGACAATGAGTCAGGCACTTGAAAATGACCCACCGTGCTGTCAGCATTGCTACAGAATGTCTTGGTGGAGAGCCCAGATCCCTTCCAGTAAGCTGCTCAAAATGTTTGATTCCATTTTTTATTTGGTTGCCAATTTATTAAGTGGTTAACCTTGGACTGCATCTGTCAAGCATTTAATTAATTAAAGCCAGTTTCAAATACCTTTAGAAATCTTACTAATTTCAATACACCAAGCTGGCACATTCATAAGAATCCAGCAGTTGCTGAAATACTAAATCATCTTCACTAAGGTGCCGTGGTTGCCAGGAGAGCATTAATCAATTGAAGAGCTAATTGTTAAGATGAAAGGGTGAAAGCACTCAACATTTCTTCTTCCTATCCCCACAGTTTGGAAGAAAAAGAAAGGTGGAGAGAATTATAGTGTCGTGGAATTTTAGAAATAGAAAGGCTTCCAGAGACTATTTAATCTATTCTTCTTATTGTAAAACGGGGAAAATGAGACAGGAAGGTGAATTAGTAGCAAAGTCAGAATTAGCTCTAATACATAAATATCCCTCATTTTCAGAATGCTTTTTATTATGGAAAATTATTTTACCACACTCCTCACCTGTTATATACTTCTATAGATAATATTGGGAGTAGGGTGTGATAATGCTAAATAGCATTTGTGCATCTAATAAAAATTGCTGACCCACATTTTTGTTTTTTTCTTTATGATATTGGTGCAGAAATCCAGGGCATGGTTTTGAAGGTCCAATTTTAAAACCATTTATTTCTCCTAAAATGAGAAGTAATCATTTTTCGCGTTGTCTTTACTTACCTATCATAGGTGCATCCCTGACATCTAGAGTATCAGGCCATGGTAATGCCTACAGCCATTGAATTACAAACAGTGGTTTAGACAAAAAGCATTTCTATTTGGCATTGAGTTTCAGGACATACATCTGTGGAAGCACTAAATCTTATTAATATTATGCTCTGCCAAACACAATGACAATTTCCATCTTTCGAGTCCACACCAGCTGAATGTATGGCTTTGCATGTGGTAATATCAGCAGAAAAATAAAAATCAAATATTTTTGGATGCTGGGAAACCAGTTCCCCCACAACATATTAACAGTCTATGAGAGGGGAAAAATAGAAAAGGAGATCAGGGCTAGGCAGCAATAATAAATATGTCAGAGGTGCTCCAACTGCAGTGTGTATAAAAACCACCGAAGAAAAAAATGCTAAAAATAGACTGAATGCAGATAGAGTAGTAGTGGTTCCCAAACCAGGCTGTGTGTAAAACTAAGTAGATTGTAAGATACAATTGCCTGAGACCCACCACTGAATATTCTGATCCAGTCACCTTAAGGTGGATCCTAGGCATCTGAACATTTATAAAACTACACAAATGATTCTGATAAGCTGCCGGGTTTGGGAACCACTGGAATAAGGGATTCAAAGGCAGTTTCATTTGTTCCACTTTCTCTGAACAAAATCTTACCTAAACCAGTTGGAAATAAGAGTATTTCTCTGTTTTTAAAGACTATTGGTCTCTTTGTTCTTCGGAGAAATTCAAATTAAAAACAACCTGACATACCACTGCACAACCACTACAAAGGCTAAATTTAAAGAGACGGTAGAGTGGCAGAGTGAGAGGTTCCAGCCCTTGTACATCCACAGAAACACTGATTTAACAACTATCCACGGATGAAAGTACTTTTAAGAGAGCTCTGGAATCCTGGTAAGAGATTGCAATGCCCAGGTGGAGCACAGAAACGGAAAAGACACATTGAAGAGAATAAAAAGAACAGTATCCCCTTCCCCACGTTTTATCTAAAGACAAACAAAAATGCAAACATAACATACCAAAACCTGTGGGATGCAGCAAAAGCAGTACTAAGATGGAAGTTTATAACGGTTAATACCTACATTGAAAAAGAAGACAGATCTCATATAAACAACTTAATTTTACACCTCAAGGAACTATTAAAAAAACTAAGCAACAAATTACTAAAATAAAGGGAATAATAAAGATTAGAACAGAAATAAATGAAATAGAGAATAGAAAACCAATAGAATAACAACAAAAAATGAAGAAATGCAGTTGGTTTTTTGAAAAGATAAAATCAACAAACCTTCAGCTCGAATTTTTTTTAAAAGACTCAAATAAATAAAAAAGTGAAAGAAGAGATATTGTAACTGATGCCATGGGGAAAAAAAGGGGTCACAAGGGACAATTATGAACAAATACATGCCACAAGTTGTACAACGGCAACCTAAAAGAAATGGATAAATTCCTGGAATCATACAACTTATCAAGACTAAATCAGGAAAAGATAGAAAGCCCAAACAAGCTAATAACAAATAAGAAAATTCAAGTAGTAATCAAAAAAGTCCCAACAAAAAAGTTCAGAACAAGGTGGTTTCACTGGTGAATTCTACCAAACATTAAAAGAATTAATATCAATCCTTTTTAAACTCTTCCAAAAAACAGAAAAAGAACGAGCACTGCCAAATTCATTCTGTGAGGCCAGTATCATTCTCATACTAAAGTCAGACAAAGACACCACAAGAAAAAAAAAAACAACTACAGGTCAATATCCCTGATGAACATAGATACAAAAATCCTCAACAAAATACTAGCAAAATGAATTCAAGAGCATATTAAAAGGATCATACACAATGATCAAGTGGAATTTATCCCTGGGATGCAAGAATGGTTCAACATACACAAATTGATCCATGTGATACACCACATTAACAGAATAAAGGATAAAAATCACATGATCATCTCAATAAATGAAGAAACAGCATTTGAAAAAAATTCAACACACTTTCACGATAAAAAGTCTTAACAAAATAAGTATAGAAGAAATTAACCTCAACACAATAAAGACCATTTATGAAAAGTCCAAAGCTAACATCATACTCAATGGTAAAAAATGCAAGCTTTTTCTCTAAGACCTAGAATAGGCAAGGATGCCCACTCTCACCTCTCTTATTCAACCTGGTACTTGAAGTTCTAGCCAGAGCTGGAAATTAGGCAAGAAAAAAATAAAAGACATCCATATCAGAAAAGAAGAAGTAAAATTATCTGTTTGCCAGTGACATGGTCTTATACATACAAAACTCAAAAGACTAAACACACACACAAACATGCAAGCATGCACATACACCCACAGATAGAATGATAAATCAATTCAGTAAAGTTGCAGGATACAAAATCAACATACAAAAGTTTCATTTTTATACACTGCAAACAAACTATCCAAAAAGGAAATTAAGAAAAAAGTACCATTTGTAATAGCATCTAAAGGAGTAAAATACTTAGAAATAAACTTGACCAAGGAGGTGAAAGACCTGAACACTGAAAACTATAAAGCACTGATGAAAGAAATTAAAGCAGACACAAATAAATGGAAAGACATCCCATGTTCATGGATTTACATAATTAATATTGTTAAAATGTCCATACTATCCAAGTAACCTACAGATTCAATGCAATGGCTACCAAAATCACAATGGTATTTTATACAAAAATAGAAAACCATCCTAAAATTCATATGGAACCACAAAAGACCTCAAATAGCTAAAGCAAGAAAAACAAAGCTGGAGGTATCACACTCAATGATTTTATCATATATTACATAGCCACAGTAAATAAAACAGTATGATATTGGCACAAAAACAGACATAGAGATCAATGAGAAAAAAATAGAGAGCCCAAAAATAAACTCACACATATATGGTTGACTGATCTTTGACAAGAGTGCCAAGAATACTTAATGAGGAAATGGTAGTCTTTTCAATACTGTTGGGAAAACTGGATATCTGCATGCAAAAGCATGAAATTGGAAAAAAAAAAGAATGAAAATGGACCTTTATCTTACACTGTACACAAAAATCAACTCAAAATGGATTAAAAACTTAAACATAAGTCCTAAAACTGTAAATCTCCTAGAAGAAAACATAGAAGGAAATCTTCTAGACTTGGACTTGGTAATTTCTCAGATATGACACCAAAAGCACAAGGAACAAAAGTAAAAATAGATAAATGGGATTATATCAAACTAAAAAGCTTCTCATAGCAAAGGAAATAATCAACAAAATGAAAAGATAGCCTACTAAATGAGAGAAAATATTTGGGAACCACACATTGTAAAGGGGTTAATATCCAAAGTAAATAAGGAACTCCCACAACTCAGTAGAGAAACAAATAAATGACCTGATTTAAACTTCATTAGACATCTCATCAAAGACATATAAATGGACAACAGGTATATAAAAAGGTTCCCAACATCACTAATCATCAGGGAAATGCAAATGAAAACCACAGTGAGATATCACCTCACACCTGTTAGGATGGCTATTATTAAAAAAAAAAGATAACAAATGTTGGTAAGAATGTGGAGAAAAGAAAACCCTTGTACACTGTTGGTGGGGACGTAAACTGGTGCAGCCACTATGGAAAACAGAATGGAGGTTTCCAAAAAAATTAAAAATAAAATTACCATTTGATCCAGCAATCCCAGTACTGTGTATGTATACAAAAGAACTGAAGACAATATCTTGAAGGGGTATGTTTACTTCCATGTTAATTGCAGCATTATTTACATGAGACAAGATATGAAAACCACCTAAATGTCCATTGATGGATGAGTAAAGAAAATGCGATATATACATACTAAGTAATATTAGTCAGTCTTAAAAAATAAGGAAATCCTTCTACTTGTGACAACATAATTGTGTCCCTCTAAAAAAGATGCTCTGTGTCCTAACCCCTAGTACCTCAGAATGTAACCTTATTTGGAGATAGGGTCTTTACAAAGATAATCAAATTAAAATTAGGCCTTTAAAGTAGACTCTAATGTAATATACCTGGTATCCTTATAAAAAGGGGAAATTTGAACCCAGACAATACACACAGGGAAGGTGATGTGAAGAGACACATGGAGAAGATGCCCAACTATAAGCCAAGGAATGCCTGAGGCTACCTGAAACTAGGAGAGAGTCCCAGAACAGATTCTTCCCTAGTGTCTTCAGACGGAGAACAACTCTGCTAACACCCTGCTTTTGGACTTCCGGGCTCCAGAACTGTAAGACAATATATTTCTGTTGTTCTAAAAAAATTAAAATTTTCGTTTCTTTAAAAGCAGCATGTACAAAAGTGAGGCAAATCACAAACTGGGAGAAAATATTTGCAATACAAAAACCTGGTATCTAGAATATATAAAGAATTCTTATGACTCAATAAAAAAAAAAAAGCACCTGATTTAAAATGTGCAAAAGATTTGAACAGAGACTTTGTCAAAGAAGATATTCAAATGACAAATAAGTACATAAAAGATACCCAATATCACTAACCATTAAGGAAATACCAATTAAAGCCATAATTAGACACCACTATACACCTATTTAGAATGGCTAAAAACAATTGACCATGCAAAATGTTAGTGAGGATTTGGAGTAACTGCAACAGTAATACTCCACTACTCAGAACGTAAAACAGTACAACCACTCTGGGATAGAGTTTGGAAGTTTTTTAGAAATTAAGCTACACTTAACCATGTGAACCATCGATTCTGCTCTTAGGTATTTACCCAAGAGAAATGAAAACAGATATCCAAAGACTTTAGTAAGGATGTTCGCAGCAGTTTTATCCATAAAATCCCAAACAGAAAACAACCCCAGTGTTCATCAACAAACAAATTGTGATACATTCATACAATGGAGTACTACTCAGCAATAAAAAAGTACATGCTATTGATACACTTTAATATGGATGAATCTCAAAATAATTGTGCTGTGTTAAAGAAGATAGACACAGCAGCAAACATACCGTATGATTATGTTTATGTGAAGTTCAAGAAAAGTCTAAACTATAGTGAGTTAGATCAGAAAACTTTTTGTGGGGTGATGGGAATATTGTAACTCTTGATTCTGGTGATTATATATATAATATTATATACACATAAATATATACAGTTTATGAGTTTTAAATGAATTTATTTTATTTTATGTAAATTATCCCTCAAAAATGTTGATTTTAAAAATAAGCAAATAAAGGCAGGAATTGGCCATCCTTGTTATTGAATTTAACAAGATGGGGGTCTTTGTTATCCTTGAAAAGATCAGTTTTGGTGAAATGGTAGGAACAAAGGTGTGCTTGGAGTGGATTTGAGAGAGAATGAAGGATAAAGGAGTGGATATACTGATTTTAGACCATTCTTTCAATAATTTCTGTATAATGGAGCAGAAAAATGATGAGATAGATTAACATAATAATGGGGTCAAAGGAGGATTTTTAAAGACATTTTTCATGTTTGAATGCATGGTTATCTGTTGAGATAAGAGGAGGAGACCCTGGAAGTTTGAAGAGAGGACAGGTGTAAAATAGTCAACTAAGAGAGTGAATTTACTAACAAAATAACGTAGGGTTTCTAGATAACAAAAAAATTAAACAAATGCAAACAAAAAGAAAGCAGTAGTGATAATCTTAATGTCTCACAAGCTGAAATGTAAGGCTATATATATGTCATGGTTTAAAAAAGCTAAGAAAGTGATAAATAGACAAATATATGCATAGCAGTTAAAGATTTAAAACAAAAGCAATTATAAATGCAAGGACATGTTGCTATCACAATTACAGCAGTAGATTTCAATACAACTCCTTAAGGATTGGACAGATAAGACAAGTGAGAACACTGGAATTTAATACGCTCAAGAAATTTATTTATAAGATATATATATATATATATATCTTATATAACTTACGTCTCTCAAACATAGAATAAACACTTTTTGTGTCCATAGGAAAACATAAAAATCAACCATATATTTAAGATATAAAGTAAACTTAATTTTTTAAATCTTTTTTTTAATTGGAACAATTGATTGTACATGCCTGTAGTGTACAGTTTTAAAAATGTTTTAAAGTATAGATTTTAAAAGCAATATTTTCTGATCATAATTCAACAAAATAAGAAATAATTAATAAAGGTGGAGCTAATGAGGAATTGGTTAACGGACACAGAGAATGATTGCACATTGTAGTGATGAATAAGCTAACCATGCTGATCTAACCATCATACATTGTACTCAATTATTGAAACTCAACATCGTACCGCACATGTACGTACAATAAATTATCTAAAAACTTTTATAAAAGCTGGATAATCAAAATTAAAAATATATATACTTTTAAAAAAGCAAACAAAACAAAACAAAAAACAACAAAAAAAGAAAAGTCATAACTCCTTAGAAAATGACCTTCCCAATGAAAATAATTTTACTAAGATATAAAAAATAGTTGTCTTAAGATAAAAAACATTTTCAAATGAATCTTCAAGCTGGAGAGAAAGCAAGAAATCCATGGAGACAAAAAAATAAAGTAAAAGTGAGGATCTAGAGAGGTAAGTGAGCAGTAAAGTCAACATTTACCTAGGACCAGCCTGTGGCTCACTCGGGAGAGTGCGGTGCTGATAACACCAAGGCCACGGGTTCGGATCCCATATAGGGATGGCCAGTTAGCTCACTTGGGAGAGCGTGGTGCTGACAACACCAAGTCAAGGGTTAAGATCCCCTTACCGGTCAGCTTTTAAAACAAACAAACAAACAAAACAAAACAAAAAAAACATTTACCTGGAAGATATCTGCCAAGCCTGAGTGATTTTGAACTTGTTTCAAGGAATGCACAGGGCATAGGAAACAGGCTATAAATCCTATGACCTATCCAAAATGACAGGTCTAATAGGACAGCCACATTAGATGGAACTCCAAAAGGCTACACTATGTAAAAATGAAAAGAAAGGGATAGCAAGAAAACATGCCTAATCCTGACTTTAGAACTAGAGGAGAGAAAAAAATATCCCCTAAGAATTTCTAACCAAAATCTGGCCCTCACTATAGGTTTTGGCTCAAAATGCACACAATATGTGAGGTCTCTCAAACCACAAATCTCAACCAGAAAATTTAATTTAAAGTTTTCCCAAAGGAACTGGCTGGTTAGCTCAGTTAGCTAGAGAGCTGTGTTGTAACACCAAGGTGAAGAGTTTGGATCCCTGTACTTGCCAGCCCGTCCCCCACCCAATAAAAGAAAGTTGTCTCAGGTTTGTAGTGCTCCCAGGTGACTGGCAGAAGCAAACATAAATTCTCTCTGGAGGAATATAATATCAACCCAAACAAAAAAAGAATTTTTGTATGCAAAGTTCCGGAGAACATGAGCTCAAATTAAAAAATCACACAACACTGAAAGAAACAAGGCACCATGATTCTGAGTCAGAAAAAACTTTTAAAAATATATATCAGAATCAGACCTCCAAGCAGCTTCACATATTGGAATTATGAGACACACATAATATAACATAGTTATGCTTAACATTTTTAAGAAACAACAAAAGATACTTAAAAATACAAGCCAGAAACGAGATTATAAAAACTGATCAAGCACATTTGAACTTCTATAAATGAAAAAGTTTTCTTTCTTTATTGTATTGAAATATAATATCAATACCTTTGTGCAATGTTTTCTTCCTTAACTTTTTTTAAACAATTTCAGTGTACAGAAAAATTGAAAGCAGATTACAAAGAATTCCTATGTACCCTTCACTCAGATTCTCCAAGCATTAAACTTTAACCACTTTGCTTTACAGCTGTTTCCCTCCCACGCTCATTGCCTCTCCCTCTCTCTTTCTCTCCACACATATAAAGATTTGTTATATAATATATATCATTTATTATATATTATTTATTACATAATATTTATTTTATCTATTTATTTTTATTTATTTTCTGAACCATTAAAGAGTAAGTCGCAGACATAATATCCCCTAATCCCTAAATACTTTATGTGCTTCCTAAAAACAAGGCATTCTTTTACATAATCATGGTAAAATTAACACAATCAGAAAATTAACATTGATAAAATGCTATTATTTAATCTACATTCAGATTTCTCCAATTGACCCAATAATGTTTTCTTTTACAACAAATTAAAACCTGGATTATTCATTGCATTTAGGTTTCATGTCACTTTAGTCTTCTTTTATAAGGAACAGTTTCTCAGTCTGTCTTTGTCTTTCATGACATGTACATTTCTGAAGACTACAGGCCAGTTGATGTGTAGAATGTCTCTCAATTTGGGTTTTTCTGAAGTTTCGTTATGGTTAGTTTCAGGTTGTCCATTTTTGTTAGAAGCACCACAGAACTGATGTGTGTTACATCAAAAAGCATTGAATATTCCAATATTTGTTTAGATTCCTTTTTTTCTTTAACATGAAAACATAATTCCAAATACTGTGTTCAAAAATTACTTAGTTTAGAGGACTGATGTCAGAAAAATGGCAGAATAGGCAGCTTCAAACTCCCATCCCTCCACAGAATCATCAAAAAGCAAGCACACAAGAGGTTCAGATATCAGCAAAATGGCAGAATAGGACTTTCCAGAGCTCATTTTCCCACAGAAACATCAATTTGACCAGCTATTGAAATACAAAAATACCTTCACAAGAGATAAGGAAACCAGGTGAGAGATTACAGCACCAGGATGTAGCACAGTATAAGAAAAGGCACACTAAGGAGGGTAGGAAGGACAACTTCACCTTATCTGTGTCACCACTTCCCCAACCCCAGTCAACACAGTGCAGAGACAGATACCTTTTGCTTGGGAGAAAGAGAGGGATGTGAGCACTGGTCTTTGCCTTGGACCCCAACACAAGGCCAGCCCTAGTAAAACCCATCACTGGGCAGGTCATGATGACCCCAGACTCCAGGATGGTATCAACACACTGGGCCTCCAGGCCTGCTTGATCCCATAGAACCAAGCTCCAGACCTGCCCAGTGGACTCAGGCTCCAGGCCTGCCCCAGGGCCAGGCTGGCCCTGACAGTCTCAGCCTCTTGTCCGCCCCCAACACCAGGCTGGCCCCCAAGGTCTCAGGCTTCAGGTTTGTCGCCATAGCCCTAGTCATCAGATTGACATCTGCAGACCCTGCTTCAAGGCCAACCCCTGAGTATACAGCCTCCAGAAACACCCAGCACCAGGCCAAGCCCTGTGGCCCCAGACTTCAGGCCCACCCCAGAACCAGGTTGTTACCCCTGGCTTCAGGCACTAGACTGGCACCTCCAGGCCTGTCTAGTGCCAACTCAGTCTCTGCAGCCCCTCCCTCCAGGTTGGCCACTGTGGCCCCATGCTCTAGAAGACTCAGGATCCAGGCCTGTTCTGGCAGACCCAGGGTCCAGGCCCATCCCACTAGATCCTAGTACTGGGTCTGCCCTCATGGACTCAAGCTCCAGGATTAAATTTGTGGACCCAGATTCCAGGTAGGCCACCATAACCCCAGGACCCAGATCAGCTCTCATAAACATAGCCTCCAGGCCAGCATCCACACACCCAAGCCACCAAGCCAGCCTCCACAAGATCCAGCCCTGGCCCCTCAGCCTCAGGCTCCAGGCCAGAAACCCATAACTCCAAACACCAAGTCATCACTCATGATCTCAGGCTCTAGAATAGACCCCATGGACACATGCTCTATGCTTGCCCATACACCAGGTTGCCCTCAGGCACCAGACTGGTCTCTGTGACCCAAGTCTCCAGTGGACCAGGGACCCAAGCATGATCCAGCAGATGCAGGAGTCAGATCCACTCCTGTTGGCTGAGGTAGGCCACTGGGGCTGGCCTTGTGGTGGTATTGGCCCTAAGCCTGGGGCTGCTTGGACTGGCCTGGCACTGGGGAAGACCTGAAGCCTGATGCCACTGGGGCCAGACTGTCATTGGGGTAAGCCCAATGCTTGGTGCTGCTGAAGTCAGCCCAGTGGTGATATAAACTGGATATTGAGTTCAAGATACATGCCTACAGCCTGGGCTGCAGGGTCTGGGTGCCACGGCAGACCTGGAGACTCAGTTCATGGGTGCCAGCCTGGAGTTTGGAGTCATGGTTTTCTGTCTGGTGCTGAGTTTTACTGTGATAGTCCCATTTTTGAGGTCCAAGGCAATATCCTCTGTTTATCTCCCTCTCTTTCCCCCAAGTGGAGGGTATCTCTCTCCAAACTCTGATGCCTGGGTTTGAGGAGGGGTGATGTGGGTAATGTAAAACTGTCTTTTCTACCTTCTTCATTGCATCTGCTATGGTTTGAATGCTTGTACCCTCCAAAACTCATGTTGAAATTGATTGTTTTTGTAACAGTATGAAGAGGTGTAATATTTAAGAGGTAATTAGGCCATGAGGGCTCTTCCCTCATGAATGAATTAATGTCATTATCATGGAAGTGGGTTTGTTATAAAAGGACAAGTTAGGCCACCTTTTCTTTTTCTTACCCTTTCACCTTCCACCATGAGATGACACAGCAAGAAGTCCCTCACCGGATGCTTGTCCCTCAGTCTTGGACTTCTCAGTCTCCAAAACTATGAGAAATAAATTTGTGTTTATTATAAATTTCCCAGTCTCTGATATTTTGTTATAGCAACACAAAATGTACTAAAACAAAAATTGGTACTGGGAGTGTTGTGTTGCTGTAAATAATGCTTAATGTGGAAGCGGCTTTGAAACTGGGTAATGGGTAGAAGCTGGAAGAATCTGGAAAAGCAGGCTAGATAAAGCCTACATTGGCATAAGTGGAGTTTTAAGAGGGATTCTGGTGAGGGCTCAGAAGAAGAGAAAAATGGTAGGGAAGGTCTCGTAATACTTAGAGATTACTTAAGTGGTCATAATCAGAATGTTGGTAGAAATATGCATGGGAAAGGCAATTCTCATGAGAAACAAGAAGTGAGAAACAAGGTATTAGAAACTGGAGTAAAGGCTGCCCTTGTTATAAAATGGCAGAGAACTTGGCTGAGTTGTGTCCATGCCCAAGGGCTTTTTAAAAGGCAGAATTTAAGAGTGATGAACTAGGATATCTGGTGGAAGAAATACCTAAGCATCCAGGGTGCTGTGTGGCATCTTTTAACTGCATATAGTAAAATGAGAGAAGAAAGAGAAGATTTAAAGACAAAACTTATCATTAAAAGGGAAACAGACATGGGGATTTTAAGGACTCTCAGCTTGGCCATATGGTAGAGAATGAAAGAGCATTTTCAGGAGAGGAAATCTAGGTTCTGGCCCAACAACTATTTGATAAGGTAATTAGTATGGATAGAATGAAGTCAAAGGTTATTTATCAACACAGTGGGAGAATAACCCCAAAGGCACTTTACAGATTACTGGTGCTGCCCCTTTCATCACAAGCCCACAATGCCAAGGCCTGGGGGAAGAAAATATGTCAAAAGAGAGGCCCAGGGTGCCTTTGAGACCTTAGGGCTCACTTCTCAGCACAGCCTCAAGTCTTCACTCCTGGCATTTTGATACAGTTCTCCTTTGCTGTCCCAGCCATGGCTGAAGCAGGCCCAGATGCAACTTGACCATCTATCCTGGAAGGTACAAGCCAATAACCTTGGTAGCACCCATATGATGCTAATTCTGCAGGCATGCAGAATGCAAGAGCTGTGGTAGCATGGCTTCCTCCACCCAGATTTCAAAGGATGTTACAAAGAGCCTCAGGGCCCAGGCTGAGACTTGTCATGGGGCAGAGCCACCATAGAAAGCCCCCACTAGGGCAATGCTCAGTCAAACTGTGGGGTTGAAGCTGCCACAGAGAGTCCCAACTAGGGCAATGCCTAGGACTAGTGGAGCCATGAGGCTAGGGCTGCCCTTGAGACTCCAGAACTGTATAGCTGCCAGTGTGCCACATCAGCATGGGAGAGCAGCAGGCACAAGAGAGATGGGTAGAGGAAGACAGATTCTTGATTTTCCTTTTCATTTCCTTTAGTGTATCTCCTATAGGTATTTTATTTGTGGTTATCATGGGAATTACATAAAACAACAAAGTTATAAAATCTATTTTAAACTGATAACAACTTCATTGCTTACTGTTTTGAACCATTCATATTTTTTCATTTCCCCCTTTTCTTGCACAATAGACAGAATACTACCTTTTTTGAACTTTACTTATTTCACTTAATATATCCTGTAGCTTATCCCACATTGATTTATGGAGATCTTCCTTATTCTTTTTTACATAAGCAGAGTAATTTATTGTGTAGATGTAGCATAGTTTATTCATTCACTATACTATGTATTTTCTTCCCAAATCGTTGTACCAGTTTACATCCCACAAGCAATGAATGAGAATTCTCCACAGTCTCACCAACAGGATGTATTGTCATACTTTACAATTTCCGTCAATCTGATAGGTGATATATGGCATCTCTCTAGCTTTAATATGCATTTCTCTTGTGAGACTGAAAATCTAGTCACATGTTTATAGGTCATTATCACATTTTTCTAAGTGACTTATCTGCTAATGCCTTTTGTCTATTTTTGTCAGGATTTTGTTTCTTTTTTCTCTTAATTTTTAAGAGTTCTTTATTTACAAGATCTTTATCTTGATATATGTTTCAAGTTTTCTCCCAGTTTGTATTTTTTTTAATTATGGTGTTTCCTACTATGCAAAAGTTAATTTCATTTTTATGTACTCACATTTATGAATATTTTATTTTCTCATGTATGGATTATGAGTCATAGTTAGAAAGTCTATGTTTATATAACTCACCTGACACCTTCTTGTACTTGTATGGTATCATATAATGGGGAATAGAGAATTAATGGACTGGCGTGTAGGTCTGAATAAATATGAAAAACAGGTTAAGGAACATGGAGAAGAGAGTGAGAATTTCTAATGTAAGATTAACTTGAATTCCCAAATAAGATTACAGAGAAAAAAGAAGAGCAATATTCAAAGAGATAATGGCAGAGAATTTTCCAAATTGTAGAAAGATAGTATTTTTTATATCAAGTAATCCCAATGTATCCCAAAAAAGACAAATGGAAAGAAATCCACACCTACATATTGAAACTGCTGAATGCCAGACACAAAAAGAAAACCTTCAGAGCAGTTAGAAAGAAAAGACAAAATTGGACCCTGAAATGAAATGGAAATTAAATTGCTGACTTCTCAAGAGCAATAACTGAAGTCAGAAGAAAATGAAATAACATTTTCTATGTGCTGAGAAAAAAATCACTAACAGTCTAGAATTCTATACACAGCCAGAACTATCTTCCAAGATTGGGGGTGAAATAGAGACATTTCAGACAAATTAAACTAAGAATGTTTATCATCAATAAACTGTCAACAAATGAAATTCAAAAGTATTTACTTTAGGTAGAAGGAAAGTGATCACAGATGAAAGATCTGAGATGCAAGAAAGAATGATGAGCAAAGATATTGGTAAATATGTGAAAAAATTAATAAACATTAACCACATAAAATAATGATAATGATGTCTAATTTGTCTTATTAAAAATAGCACATAACTAAAATCCTGGGTAAAACAGAATATAAGCAAGAAGGAGATGATCAGAGTTAAAGTGTTCTAAGACTTTTATTTTGTTCAGGAGGAGCGTAAATACAATAACTCTAGAATTTTTTGAGTATTCTTAAACAAGGAAACATTCTTACAATAGTGCAGACAGACGTTAATGTGTAAACATACAAAGAGCTCTTACAAAGTGATAGTAAGACAATTACGAATTCTAACAGCTAGGAATAGGTTCAGCCACACATAACAGAAAATCCAGATTTACAGTGATTTACAGAACAGATATTTTTATCTCATGTAAAATAAGTCCAGAGTTAAGCTATCAAAGACTCAAGCTCTTTCTTTTTGCTCAACTATCCTAGCATGAGACTTCCATCTTCAAGGTCACTTCACAATCCAAGTTTGCTGGTAAAACTCCAGTCATTATAATCGCTTTGTAAGAAGCAGAAAGAATAAAGGAAGAAGAGGGACAGCAGTAAGGCAGGAAGGAAAAGGGGTAAGTCAGCTAAGTTACCTTCTTTTAAGGGAACTTACCTGAAGTCCCAGACAATACTTTCACTATACTATTGTCCAGAATGTAGGCACATAATTACAACAAGCTGCAAGAGAGCCTAGCTAAAAGTTGGGATGTTTTAACAAAGAAAGAAGAGAATATGAATATTTGATAGGCAACTAGTATTCTTTGACACAAAGAAACAACAGAAAATGAGCTAAAGGCATACAAAGGCAATTTACACAAAAGAGCAAATCCAAATGATTAAAAAATATGTGAAAGGATGCACAAACTCATTGTCAGCAAAACCCAAATTTTAAAAATGAGATACTACTTTTTGCCATATAGGAGAAAATTAAAAGGATCAATAATATATTTTGTTAGCAGAGTTGCATAGAAAAGGATACTGTCATGTGTTGCTGGTAGAAATGTAAATTATGACTGCCTTTTGTGGAAAAAAATTGGCAACATCCAATAAAATTAAAATATAAATACCTTTGACTCATGAACCCCACTCCTGGAAAGCTAGCCCACTGAAGTAAAAGCATTAAGGGGCCGGCCCATGGCTCACTGGGGAGAGTGTGGTGCTGATAACACCAAAGCCATGGGTTCGGTTCCCTATATAGGGACGGCCGGTTAGCTCACTTGAGAGAGCGTGGTGCTGACAGCACCAAGTCAAGGGTTAAGATCCCCTTACCCGTCATCTTTTTTAAAAAAAGAAGAAAAGAAATAAAAGCATTAATACAAAAATATAAACACATGCACATGCATGCATGTGCATGCGTTATTTGAACATTATTCACAATAGAAAAATGTAAAATCAGAAGTTAAATTAATGCTTATCAATAGGAGAATGAATGAATTATTATATATTCACACAATATGACTTGGAAGGATTTTTATAAGGTATTGAGTTAGAAAAACAAGACACATAAAAATGTTTTTAATATGATTTCATTTTTATATGAGTTCATACATATTTACATGCATAGCTGTTTGTATATGATTATATAAGCATGAAGAAAAACATGAAAGAATACATAATATTTTGTCACGTAGATTTCGGGGTGAGGAGCAATGTTGGAAGAGTATGAAGCCAAACCTACTAAAAAACTCAAAAGATCACACCCAAAAAGAAAAAAGAGAATGTATGATACCACATTTATGAGTTTATTAAAAAAACAATAAGTTCCACCCCATTGAAATTGTGGACCAATTGGTGTCCTGGGTTTTTACCCAATTGATTATCAAGACTCCCCCTTCTTTGTGGTGGTGCCTTGTTTCTGCTTCTATCTCATTGGGGAGGAAAAAATGGGGTGGAGAGATAAAGTGGAGATTTCCTTCCACTAGATGGCAAAAAGTCACAGGATCAAGACAGGGGCCCATTTACTACATACACGTAGATCACAAGATTAGAGCAGGATTAGCATGCAAACTGCCTTACAGATACATCTGAACTATTAAACTAGGTCATTATGCAATGAAGCCTCCTGAAGTGCTTTATAACATGCAAGTTTTCATAACACTTTCAACAAACTCTAGTTTGGCGCTTCTTAAATCATTCCTGCCTAAGGTCAGAATTGGACGTATGGAGAAAGTTCTGGCTATAATGTGAGAATTGTGTATTTTTAAAACATATATGTCCCAATCCATTCCAGACATTCCTATCAGAATCTCAAAGGGTCCCTCAAATAAATTACAGTGAGGAGAAGAGACTGCTAATGGTGGATTCCAGCACTAAAAACCATTTCTTATTCCCAAGGACAGTGCTATTTCCTTTATATTATTCCCCTCCTTGACAATGTACCCAATAAGACTAAATGGAGAAAAGGAAAGGGCAGAAACATGACTGTGGCTAACTATGCACATCATCAAGTGTGTATTGAGAGACAACCATGGAATAGACACTGTTCTAGGCAACAGCTACATTCATCTTATACAATGATGAGAATGCATGTTAAGAATACAATAGTAAGAAAGCATGAAGATCTGGACATCATAAGGCAGCAATGAATGTCATATAACAAAGATTTACTGGAATCGGGACAGACTGTTGGAGTCTCCCTGGGGCTTCGGATCTTTCTACTTGACTATGACCTAAGTTAGTTCAATGAAAATTCCAAAGTCCTGTTCCCTTTCTCTCTTCACAAAACCATTTCCTCTGATTTTCATTATGTCAACTTATACTTTCTTCCTGCTTGCTATGGTAAGTCCTCATTGATATATTCCCACTGGGCACTTTAATCAATTCTATACTTATAAAACTTCATGACGTGGTTATTTGAAAAGTCTAGTACAGAAAAGACTATTGCCTGTCAGTGCAATTTTCAGACGAAACAGCAGGGACTGGTTATGATGTAAATGTTCTGTTGGCATAGCATTTTACTCTGGGGCACTCCTAACACTGTACATATGTTATTTCACTAAGGCTTACACAAGACCTGAGTCATGAGTGCAGCAAAGAGTGGAGGAGGAGGAAGATATCTGTTCAACAGATGTGGAAGCTGAAGCATTTATTCAAGGTCGCTGATAACTAAAACATTTTTTAAAAACAACAACTTATTGGATTGTCTCTCACTGTACAACTTTAAAACTGGCTCTGCTTCTTTCAAAGAAATCAATATGCACATGGGAAATCAAATTTTCTACTTTATGTGCATCTTTAGAACATCACAAGCACATGTTCTTAGGAAAGTTCCAAATAGCCTATTATTCACTTTTTTTTTTTCCTTTTTGTCTTTTTTCGTGACCGGCAACGGATCGCAACCCTCAGTGTCGCGCCCGTACCGGACCGGGACTGGCAACGGTATCGCAACCCTCGGTGTCGCGCCCGCACCTCGCTTAGCCAGTGAGCGGCCAGTCTGTATGTGGGATCCGAACCCTCGGCGGGAGCGCCACCGCACTTCCCAAGCGGCGCACTGTAGCAGTGCGCCACCGGGCTGGCCCTCTGTAACACTTTTTTTTTTTCCTTTTTGTCTTTTTTCGTGTCCGGCAACAGATTGCAACCCTCAGTGTCGCGCCCGTACCGGACCGGGACTGGCAACGGTATCGCAACCCTCGGTGTCGCGCCCGCACCTCGCTTAGCCAGTGAGCGGCCAGTCTGTATGTGGGATCCGAACCCTCGGCGGGAGCGCCACCGCACTTCCCAAGCGGCGCACTGTAGCAGTGCGCCACCGGGCCGGCCCATATTATTCACATTTAAATTTAAGAGTTCGCACTCCTAATACTGACAGAAAGGGCTGCTATAGACAGATCTATGAAAGTTGATTTCATTTATTTCAGTGGAATGTTCTTAAAGAAGCTAATCAAAAACTCCAAAGGAAATGAATATAGGAAACACACACACACACACACACACAGGACAAGGACTCCCTCTTGTGGTTCTACAAATCCACTGCTTTACCCTTTCATATGAAAGAGAAAGCAAGTATAAAGGGCCATGAAAAAGATTTGAAAATGTAGAGATAAAACTCTTGCACTTTTAAAATTTTTTTACATTTTTTGTCCAAGTGTTCCTTTCTCACTCTCTCATTGCTCTTTCCTTTCTAAGCTAGTGGAAAAATGCAAGAATATTTCTTCTTTGTTATCTCAAATATTTTTTACCTTCTTTGTTGAGTAGTGATTATTTTTAGTGTCACATTTTTAATTATGCAACTAATACATGAATACATGTTCATTGCAAAAAAGGAACAATGAAATACACGTGTAGCAAAAGAGAGTCTTATGGTGACCGAATAGTTCTGTATCTTGATTGTGGTGGTGGTCACACAAATCTACACATGTGATGAAACTCCACAGAACTACACATTCATAAAATGTACACATAAAACTGGTGAAATCTGAATAAGTTCTGTGGATTGTACCAATGTTTATAACTTTTTTCTTCTATTATAACATCATGGGTGCTTATTCGGACTTTTTTTTTAATTGGTTATGAGTACTCATGGGGTACAAAGCTGACAATCATCAGTTGTGCCCAAGATGTGATGGCAAGATCAATACTGGCAGCATGCCCATTACCACAAATTGTGATTATTCCCCGTGTCCCCCACCCAATTAATCCACCACCTCCCTCCCACTTCCCCTTTCCTCCACCCTGCTCTGCAGCCCTAGGTCTGCTCTCTCCCTCTGCAAATTCAGTGCACCACTGTGGTCTTTCTTTCCTTCCTTCTTTCTCTCTTAGCTCCCACTTGTGAGTGAGCACGTGCAGTATTTATCCCTCTGTGCTTTGCTTATTTCATTCAACGTAAGTTTCTCCAGGCACATCCATGTTGTTGCAAATGGGACAATTTCATTCTTTTTTTGGCAGACTAGTATTCCATTGTGTATATATACCACATTTTCTTTATCCAGTCATCCATTGATGGACATTTAGGTAGGTTCCGTGTCTTGGCTACTGTAAACAGAGCTGCGATAAACATGGGAGTGCAGGTATCCTTATGACATCATGATTTCCATTCCTTTGGGTATATACCCAGAAGTGGGATTGCTGGATCATATGGAAGATCTATCTGCAGTTATTTGAGAAACTTCCATACTGTTTTCCATAGTGGTTGTACACCCAACAGTGTAGGAGGGCTCCCTTCTCTCCACACCCTCGCCAGCATTTGTTATTCACCATGTTTTTGATTATAGCCAGTCTAACTGGGGTGAGGTGATATCTCAATGTGATTTTAATTTGCATTTCCCTGATAATTAATGATGATGAGCATTTTTTCATGTACTCACTGGCCATTTGTATGTCTTCCTTAGAAAAATGTCTATTCAGCTCCATTGCCCATTTTTTAACTAGGTTATTTGTTTTTTTACTGTGTAATTGCTTGAGTTCCTTCTATATTCTCGATATTAATCCCTTGTCAGATACATAGTTTGCAAAAATTTTCTCCCACTCTATAGGTTGTTGTTTCACTCTGCTGATTGTTTCCTTTGCTGTGCAGAAGCTTTTTAGTTCAATATAATCCCATTTGTTTATTTTTTTTCTTTTGTTGCTTGTGCTTTTGAGCTCTTGTTCATAAAATCTGCACCCAGACCTAGTTTCTGAAGTGTTTCCCCTATATTTTCCCTTAGTTTTACCGTTTCAGCTTTATGCTTAAGTCTTTAATCCATTTTGAGTTGATTTTGGCATATGTTGAGAGGTACAGGTCTAGTTTCATTCTTCTACATATGGATATCCAGTTTTAAACAACTAAAGATAGAACTACCATATGATCCAGCAATCCTTCTATTCTGTATATATCCAAGGGAATGGAAATCATGTAGAAGGGACACCTGCACTCCCATGTTTATTGCAGCTCTATATACAATAGCCTGGCTATGGGTCCAATCTAAATGTCCATTGATGGATGACTGGATAAGGAAAATGTATTATACATACACAGTGGAATACTACTTAGCTACAAAAAAAGAATGAGATTCTGCCATTTGCAGCAACATGGATGAGCCTGGAGAAAATTATGCTAAATGAAACAACCCAGGTGCAGAAAGAAAAATACCACTTGTCCTCACTCATAAGTGGGAGCTGAATTCATAAATAAACACACAATAAAAAGAGAGAGATAGAGAAAGAAACAACAATCACCCTAATACATTGAACTCTTAGAAGGAGAATATATAACTGTGGTTACTAGAGTTGGAAGGGGGGACGTGAGGAGAAGAGGGAGGGGGATTAATGAGATATTGGTCAACAGACACCAAGAATGATTAGGTATTGTAATGACGAATAAGCTAATTATTCAGATTTTACCATCACACATTGTACACAACTATTAATAGTCAACTTTGTACCCCACAAATATGTATAATAATAACATTAAAATGTTAGGGATTTTAGATTTAAGGGATTTTAGACTTTAGGGACTTTGATCTTTTAGGATTTCAACAATCAGGATTATGGCATTTGGGATTGTGTTTTTTGGGATTATAACTCAATTCCTTAAAAAGCAAGTCTAGAGGGCCGGCCCGGTGGCGCACTCGGTAGAGTGCGGCGCATGGGAGCACAGCGGCGCTCCCACCGAGGGTTCGGATCGCTGGTTGAGCACGGTGCGGGCACGACATGCAAGCATCCAGAGGTCCTCTGGCTTACTGAGCCAGCAAGGGAGTAACTTGCTTGTTTCTGACTATATCTCCCCTTCCTGGCTGCACAACTGGAGGGTGGGGTGGGGTGGGGGGTTGTTCTCCATTCATAAAAAAAAAAAAAAAAAAAAAAAAAAAAAAAAAAAGCAAGTCTAGAATAATCACATCAAAGAAAGACATCAAAACAAACAATAAAGGGAATTAATTAAGCCAATCTGTATAGATTAGATGTTCAATTCACAATGTAAATTTGACAGCTATGTACCTTTGTACATAAAATAGAATTTGTTAAAAAACACATACAGCAAAAAGTGTTAGAAATATAAAATATGAGTGTAAAAATAATGCTAATAGAAAGATTTTTAATTTGTCTTACAGTTGTTAAAGTATAATTTTCAAAAGGGCAAAATCATGACTCATACAAATATAAAATTAATACATGTCAAATATTTTATTTAGCTTATTAATTAGTGAGGGAATCAGTAAGATGTTAAAACTGGTTTAAAAGAAAATCTGAGTGCAGACATGTATACAGGCAATTGAGAATACTGAAGTGAATTTGCTAACAGATGAAAAACTGCCTGGAATCATGTTTTCTATATAGTGTGGAAATCAATTGTCTCTCTACTGGACAATACTCAGTTATATTTATATGAACAAAAATAATTTATACCACTATCAGTTTTCTATAACATTTAGAGTTGTAAAATAGCCATGTCAAAGACAAAGACACACAACTCTACAGAATCAGGTCACCCTGGATTCCATTAAAAGAACACCTAGTCATTTTGTTCCTATCTCAGTCTTGCATACATTTTCCTGAGAGTTTTTGACAGATCATGTAGATAAAAATAAACAAGGAGCTTAAAAAGAAATGGATGTCATTAATATTCACATTCATACTAGAAAAGAAACTTTTTCAGCACTACAGAAAATTGATCATGTACTATGTCACAAATGAAACCTCAAATGGGTCTCAAAACAGAGATCACATAAATTAAATACATTGATTGCAATGCTATAAAAATTGGAAATCAATAAGCATTTGCATAAAATCCTCTATTACTTGGACATTTGTTTAAACATTCTGAAAATAAATCCTGGATCAAATAAGAAATCAAAATTGCAACCACACACTATTTTAAAAATATAGGCAATGAGAATATTACTTTTCAAAATTTATGGGTTGCAGAAAAAACTGTTATCTGAAGAAATTATAAATCCTTAATACCTTGATCATTAAACAAGACTGAAAATAAATGTACCATATATTGAATTCAATAAGTTAAACACAGAATAATAAACAGCAATAGTAACAAACAACAACAAGGTAAACAGGAAAAAGTAAATAATAAAAATAACTATATAATTACTTAGAAAAAAGATAAATTGAAACCTCTTATGCTGAAAGAAACAAATAGACCTCAAAATATTTAATGGTTCAAGTACAATTAAAGTTTCTCATTCATCTAACATTATCAGGCACATGTGCTTAGTAGGCAAGTTATGGTTTGTCTCCACATGGTCATTCAAGGATCCAAGCTGACAGAGGCTCTTCTGTCTTCAATATATGGCATTCAAAGTTGCATTGGTTATTTCCACCCCAGTCCACTGAAAGAAGAAACAAGCATAGAGAAGTGTGCATGGAAGATTCATATGTACCAGACCTGGAAGTGGCATACATCACTTGTTAATATTCCATTGGCTGAAACTCAGTTATATGGCCACTCCAGGAAGAAAGACTGGAGAATGTAGTCTGGTTATGTGCCAAGAAAGGACAATACAATATAGATTATGGTGTATAGCTATCAGTTTCTGTCATGTCTACCAAGTTTAATCAAGAAAAAATGAGAGATAAGAGAATTACACAACACTCAAAATAAGGAAGTAAGTATAACCACTGTGAAAATTCAACAAAATGAAAATTTTAAGAAAGAATACCACTGATGGCTCTATGAAATTAATTCTAAAATATTGATTAAAGTACCAAAATTGATTATAGGAGAAATTAAAAATCTAAGTAGCCCAAGAAACATGAAAAAAACTAAGATTATTTTCCATAAAACAATAAGATTTTCAGGTATGTTATTAGAAGCCTTCATGGAATAGACATTATCATGATATTTTAATGGTTCCAGAACATATTAAACCAATGTAGAGCATCCTGATTCTTTCTATGAAATGAATACCAAAATCCAAAAAACAAACATCATGTATTATAAAGTTACAAAACAACATTAGTTACAACTTTAGACTAAAACCTCTTTTAAAAATGCTACCAACTGGAATAATACATTGCGACCAAGTAAAATTTGTACCAGAAATGAAGGAGTGATTCAATACTAGGAAATCTATAATATAAATCATCACATCAATAGGTTTAAAAATATTTCCTCATCATGAAAGATAAACTTATTTAATAGAATGAATCATCCATAACTAATCTTTTTAAAAACCTGAGGAAACAATGATAAAAGGATATTTTTGGCCTACTTACCTGAAACCAATATTCATTCTTAGAAACAAGACAAAGATGACAACTGCCAATGTGCTAGTTCCGAAAGTCCTTTTCAATGCAATAAAATAAGAAAAAGATAAAATTTACAAGTACTTACAAGACAAAATTATTTTTATTTGTAGAATTCACTGTCGTGTTCTTGTACTTTGAAAATTCCAAAACAATTAACAGAAAAACTATTAGAACTCATAAGAGGGTTTAGTAAAGTATGATAATACAAATAAAATTCAAAATCTATAGCTTTCCAATCAACAAACAATAACCATTTAGAATATGTGCTGAAAAAGTTACCCTCAGAAACAAAACAATACGACACAAAACAAGAATCTACACTAGGAAATGTACAATACTTTAAAAGGTTACTGAGAGACTTAAAAGAATACTTGCATAAATGGACAAATCTACCATGTTCCAGAAGGGGAAATGTCATAAGGTTTCGATGTCATAAAGTTTTTAACTCCCCCAATTCAGTTTTTACGTTAAATACAATTTCTATTGACATCCCAATAGGATTTTTTGGTGGGGAGGGACCTGATAAAAAAATTGTTAAGTTCATATGGAAAGTACATGTATAAGAATAGCTAATAGCATTCTGAAAAGAATACCAGGGAGTGATTTGCACTTTCAGATATTAAAACATTATAAAGTTACAATAATTAAAACATTTTTTGCCAGTGAAAGAATAGAAACAAAGTATAGAATGGAAGAAATAGATGCAACTACACATAAATATTTGTTGTCATTTCAAATTAGTTGGGAAAGAATGAGTTATTCCATAAACTATAGTAAAAAATACAGTTTGGATATTTCCTCATAAGCATACATCAAAATACACTACAGGTACATAAAAGAGTTAAACATGAAAAATGGGGCTGGCCAGGTGGCGCACTGGATAGTGCACCGCTTGGGAGCGCGGTGGCACTCCCGCCGAGGGTTCAGATCCCACATACAGACCGGTTCCCGGTCACTGGCTGAGCGAGGTGTGGGAGCAACGCCAAGGGTTGTGATCCCGTTGCCGGTCCCGGTCCAGTACGGGCACGACACTGAGGGTTGCGATCCGTTGCCGGACATGAAGAAAGACAAAAAGGGGGAAAAAAAAAAAAACATGAAAAATGAAAGCAAAAGAAATGAGAAAAATATGGAAGACCATGTAAGGCTTTTCCCCTAAGTATCAAGGAAAAGGCAGAAATAATAGAAAGAGTTATACATTTGACTACATAAAATTTTAAATTTCTCTAAAGTACTACCTTGGTTTAAACTGACAAGTTTCAATAAACATTATGTAGTGGTATTTAAAATAAATAACTCAAACTTCTGGTATAGCTATTCTTGGGAGTAAAATCAAAGAAGTGCAGAATTCCTGCAAAGGTGGGTTGAGGAAAACAGGTAGGAATTGACAAAACTCCTAGTTACTTCCCCAACCTAATCTCCCCCTCTTCAAAAGCCCAAAGCTAGTAGAATACAATATTAGGTGTATCTTCTTTTAAGGCTTCATCCTGGGAGGACTGAAGATAAAGCTTTGACTTGAGGAGTTGCTCATTGGGTAAAGAATGATTAGATTTCTGGTGCCTAGAACTCTCCACTCCAGGGCTCATTTCACTCCCTCCTACTTGTCCAGCTCTTCATAGCTGACACAGTTCTAGACTTTGGCCATTCTCAAGTAGATAAAATATTGGCTCACAGGCAAATAATATATAAAAAGCACAGGTATTTTTTAAAAACCCAGTAGATTGCAGATTCCACTAGAAGCATAACTATTAAAATAGGTACACCAAGAATTTAAGATAAACATAATAAACATATAATAAATACAAGAGGAGATATTAGCAATATGACACAAGAACAAGACAATATAGAAAGAACCAAATGAAAAGATCATATTAAAAACAAAAATCAAGACAGATGGGATAATGAAAATAACTAAAGAATTAATTTGTGAATTGGAAGATAAGATTTAGGAAATCTCCCAGAATGGAAATGGAAAGGAAAATGAAAAAATATATATAAGATCAAAGCTAAGAGGTCTTAGCAACAGAACTAGATGTGCTGACATCTACATAATAGGAATCCTAGAAAGAGAAAAATAAAATAATAACAAAAGTAGTACTGAAGGAAAAATGAAGATAAATTTCCTAGAATTAAAAAAAATAATAAAAATGGGGCCGGCCTGTGGCTCACTGGGGAGACTGTGATGCTGATAACACCAAGGCCACAGGTTCGGATCCCATATAGGGATGGCCGGTTCGCTCACTGGGTGAGCGTGGTGCTGACAGCACCAAGTCAAGGGATAAGATCCCCTTACCGGTCATCTTTTTAAAAAATAATAATAATAAATAAATAAATAATAAAATAAATTTCAAAAACTGATAAAGTGCCTCTACAAAAGCCTACAAGTAACATTACACTGAATGGTGAAGAGTTAATGCTTTTTCCCTGTTAAATTAAATTTGGCCTAAAGCTGCCTACATATATGGCAAACTGCAACCTAGCTAATCATGTAAACAAACTGAAACCTAACTTAAGAGTACATTCTTGTAAGAAGTAGCTGAGTCTCAGCCAATCACAGCAAAGCAGCAGTCAATCACAGGCTGCCAACTGATCAGACCATGTCCACATAAAGCACATGCCAATCTGTAACCAATTAAGCTGTTTCTGTATGTCACTGCCTTTTTTTGTCTATAACTACTGCCTCCTCACATTGCTGGGTAGAGCTCTCTGAACCTCTCCTGATTCTGAGTGCTCCCCAATTCAGGAATCATTCTTTGCTCAAATAAACTCTGCTAAATCTAACTTGTCTAAGGTTTTTCTTTTAACAGTTTGGCATAAGAGGAGGGATCTGAAGTAGACCTCCAGCAGCTCCTAGGAACACTAAGTGACCAGGCAATGACATACACTTGGCCCATTGTACCAGCTGCTCTCTTGAAGCAACTGGGATCATGGGTGTAGTGGATTGAATTATGTCCCCCCAAACTCATTGAAGCTTGAATTTTGTCCCCCAAGTTTTATGTATTAGAAACTTGGTCCCCACTGTGACTGTTAAGAGGGGGGGAATCCTATTATGGTAATTGAAAGGTGGAGCCTTGAAGAAGTCATTGGATTGTAGGACCGTGTGGTAGTGAATGGATTACAAAAGGTGGTCAAGGGCATGGTTCTAAGGGCTTTAAAAGAGGACAGTCTGTCTTTATCTCTCTGCTTCCACCATCTTGCAATGTGAGACCCCTGGGTCACTGTCACCACCACCAGATGGACTATGGACTTCTCAGCCTCAGAAACTGTAAGCAATAAATTTCATTTTCTTATGAATCACCCAGTTCTGTGTATTTTGTTATAAGCAACAGAAATGGACTAATACAATGGGTGAGTTATCTAATATTCAAGCTCCACAAGCATGTGTTTTGAGCTCTCTAAATTTATTTGAGCATTTTTGATCCAAACCTGGTTTGGAAGTTGGAACAGAATCAGGACTGAGTCCTGTTGGGAGGCCTCAGGTGTCTGACTGTGTCAGACAGACGCTGGACTGGATTCGGTAGGTAGGAAAGGCTTCTAAAAGGGAATCACTGGTTTATCTTGATCCAAGGAGGCTAGAATTCCTCCATCTGGAACTCCAGAGCCAATTTTATGTATAAAAACTATGGGCCCAGACCTGTGCTTCTCTAGAGAAATGTGTGAACTTTACCAAAGGCAACTTAGAGTTACAGTAGCCACAGTGGAGAAAATTCCTTACAAAACGCAAACAGGCACATCCTTACACTTAACAACAGATATAGGGACAAAGAGGACCTCCTCATACATATTTTAAACCCAAACTAAGGGGTCCCAAAGTAAAGAACCCTATGCCCCAACACGTCCACCTTTATTGTAAATAGCCAGCCCACTGGAAAAGAAATTGTCCATCTGATGGACCCACTCCATTTCGCCCGGACTATTTCCCCAGTAGAGGAAGCCTCCAAAGGCTTCACTCCCAGGACAATAATCAATCAGTCTGAAAGAAAATAAAATTCTGTGATGGAGGTTTCAAATCAAGTCCAAAATGTCTCCATGCCTGACTCTGTCTAATCGACACTTGGACCATTTTCAGAAAAACATTTATAAGAATTCATCCTCTCTGCTTTCTCTTTTCAATCTTGCTTCTCCCATGGAAACCTCTCAGTCGATTGAAACCTCTCTTGTCAGAGCTCCACTGACTCTATTCTCTGACAATTCTGTCTGCCTCTTTCTTATTGCCATGATCTTTGCTATGCCCCCAAACTGTTTCTTGAAAAAAAAAAAAAATGATTGGCTTGTCATTCAGTCTTTAAAACAAACAAACAGACAGGAAGATAAACCAGTTTCTGACTATAAAGCAAGATTAGAAGTACCCATGCTGAGTCTAGGCATATAAAATGTTTGTATTTTTGTACCTGGCACTTGGCTAAAGTTTGTGAATGAAAGCTATAAAATCTGTTTCTGCTTATATGTTTATGTATGTCTGTCTGTATAATAACATGTGTGGTATTTTTCTATCTAATTATGATATTGCCAAAACCAAATTGTAAAAGAGCTCTAGTTTATTACCTTAAAGAAAAATAAGTGCTTATATAAATTAACTATTCTTTCAGAAAAATAAAAACTAACCCAAATGCTTTTTAAGTTCATGTGACTTGGGTATTCTTTGGTAAATGACAATATTGTTGGCTTGATTAAAACAGGCATATCTTCAGAGTTTTCAGCATTAAATATGATACAAATGAACAACTTTTGCTATCTAGGTTTAATGGTAAAATCAGCTTATGTTATCTCTATATTACAAAATCTGTCAGCAATAAAAGTGATTTAAGATGACAGTTAGATGTTTAATGTCTCATCTTCACAAGAAATTCAAGCATAATTGTTAAAAAATAATTGAGTTAAATAGATCTTAGTAAGATAAAATTCCCATGTGAAAGATGTCCTTCTATACCAGAAGGTATTAACATTCTTATCATCAAGAATGGAAACTTGAGGCTGAAGTAAATCTTTACAACAATTTAATTCTCAGGCCTAGCAAAAAGATTCTAAGAGAATAGAGATAAAACTTTGCCTCCTCTCAAATTTATTACAGATGGACTAACGGTGTTACTAACTTTTAAATTCTATATAAGATTTAAAAGTGATTTGTATACCAATACTACAATACTACAGGATGCTATATTTGCCCATATATTTACCTTTACCAGAGAGTTTTATATTCTCACATGGTTTCATGTTGCTGTCCAGCACCTTTTTCTTTAATCTTTAAGGACTCCTTTAGCATTTCTTGTAGGGAAAGTTAGTGGTCATGAACTCCATAAGATTTTGTTCATCTGGGACAGTCTTAGTTTCTCCTTCATTTTTGAAGGACAGTATTGCCAGATACATTTTTCTCAGTTAGCAATTTTGTTTTCCAGCACTTGGAATATATCATCCCACTCCCTTCTGGCCTGCCAGGTTTCTACTGAGAAATCTGAGGATAACTTATGAAAACTCTCTTGGACACAATGAGTCACTTTTCTATTGATGCTTTTAATATTTTCTTTGTGACTTTTGACAGACTAATGTGTCTCAGTGTGGGTCTCTTTGAATTTTTCCTAGTTGGAGTTTGTTGAGCCTCCTGAATTTGTATGTCTATTTCTTTCCCCTAATTTGGGAAACTTTTGACCATCACTGCATTCAGTAAGCTCTCTGCCCCTTTCTGTTTCTTCTTCTGAGACTTCCATAATGCGTATAATGGTCTGCTATAGTGTCCCATCCATAAGTCCCATAGGCTCTCTTCACTTTTTCTTTTGTTTTGTTTTTGTTTATTTGCTTTTGCTTTTTACTTCTCTCATACAATAATTTCAAATGACCTGTCTTCAGGTTTGCTGATGCTTTATTCTGCTTGATCAAATTTTTGGCTGAATCACTCTTAATTTTTCAATCCAGTTGTTATATTTTTCAGCTCCAGAATTTCTGTTTGCTTGCTTTATTATAATTTATAGCCCTTTGTTGATATTATCATTTGGCTTATGCATCATTTTCCTGATTTCAATTAGTTGTCTATGTTCTCCTTTGGCTCACCAAGCATCGATAATATGGTTATTTTATTTGTCAGATAATTCATAGATTGTTTCTTTAGAATTGGTTTCTGGAGCTTTATTTTGTTCTTTTGATTGGGCCATGTTTCTCTGTCTCTTTGTATGTCTTGTACTCTTTTATTGAGATTTAGACATTTAAAAAGACTGCTACCTCTTCTTTAAGACTTTGAAGTGCGTTAAAAAATATATTGCCCGAGAGCTCGAATCAAGATGGCGGAATAGATTGTCCACAGCATCACCCTCTCCCACAAATCAACCAAATCTACAACTATAAAAATGTAACATCAGCCAAGCCAGGGCAGCTGAAGCTCAGGGGGAGAGGAGGAGAGACCTATGGAGTTCATGAAGGGGGAGAAGCTACAATGAGAGAAAGAAAAAGCTGTTCTGAGCATTTTGGGCTGTGGATGCTTTAAGGCTTGAGCTGCTCAGCACATGGAGCAGGAGCCGGCAGGAGCCACAGCTGTGCCCTTTGGATGGAGTTACTTGGAGGCAGCAGGGCAGAAGAGGGCCTTGGTGGCCCCCAGGACAGCAATACCACTAATAGGGTTCCCATGGACCCACACAGGAGTGAGGAGCCAGAACAACTGTAAAAAGGGAGCCATTCAGAGGCCAGTGATTCATTGCAAAAGACCAGAGCATGGCCCATCCCATGGGAAGTGTTTGCAGCATGAGCAGTGGGCGAGATGGAAACACCAGGAGAACACTGGGACACAGCAAGGACAGCCAACCTGCCCCCCCTGCTCAGTCAGCACAGGACCATTCAGAGGAGACTGGTTCAGAATACAGAATTGCATGGGGTGCAGTTTGATGAAAAAACTCAGGCCCAGATCAGAGATTCTACAGAACACAGATCCACTGGGTCTCTGGAGAGCTCGAAGTACCTATAAGATCAACCATTAAACCCTGAGCTGCACAAAAAGCCTTCCCTAGGGAAACAGCAACAAAGTAGCAATTTAAACAACCACACAGCTCAAGTACTGGTTCCCACAGGAAGTTCCCCTGTGTTAGAAGCAAAGGATAAAAAATTAGTTCCAGCCCAGGCACACCACCAGCACCTTGGGGCCTGCCTGGGAACCAGAGGCTTGGATTCAGGGACCAGACCCCACTCCCACTTCCAGGCAAACTGTGCCAGTGCCTTGGGGCCAGCCCGGGGACCTGAAGATGGAGAAAGGGACTAGACCCCCCTCCCACAACCAGGCACACTGCACCAGCACCTCGGGGCCTGTCCAGGGACCCGGGATATGGAGAAGGGGACTGGACCCCTCTCCCACAGCTAGGCACATGGCGCCAGTGCCTTGTGGCCTGCTCAGGGACCAGAGGCATGGAGAAGGGGACCAAACACACCCCACAGCCAGGCACACTGCCAGTGCCGAGGAGCATATCCAAAACAGCACCTCAATGTGGGTGGCCCACCACAGCCACCACGGAGATGGCCCGCCAACCACTGGAGTACATTGACACAAGGAGAGTCACCAGCAGAGACAAAGTAAAGAAGATGACATCTCTTTCCACAAAACCTATTCCAGAGTGACAGAAGAAGCATCTGCTCTATGATAATATTGGGGGACATGATCACACCTCTCAGCATTGGACAGATCATCTAGGAAACAAATCAACAGAGTAACCATTATTATTTCAGAGGGAGAGAAGAAATCTAGGGCAATTAGAGGGGAGGGGGAGGCAATGGGGGAAGGGGAGAGATTGGACAAGGGGCATAAAGAATAATTACGATTTGTAACAATATATGTGCTAGGAATATTGATTTAATCAACATATCTCAATGTTCAACCCCCAAAATATGTATGATCAATTTTGATTCAATAAATAAAATAAAATAAATTTAAAAAAATAAAAATTAAATTTAAAAAAAAAGACTGCCACCTCTCCCAGTCTTTATGGGCTGCCTTCATATAGGGAAAGACCTTTACCAATCAGCCTGGCTAAAGATTCTGGGGACCTCTTAAACTTTTTCTGAGGATATTTCTGCTCTGGGCTTGTGCATGTAATCTCCCAGTTAAAGAGGTTTGTCCCTGTTTTCTTCTCAGGAGTCCATAATCTCTTACTCCCCTTGGTGTCTATCTGTGGTACTGCAGGATGAGTTGTAGAAGAGAATAATTAAAGGCAGGGAGATCAGTTGGAAGTTACTGAAATAGTCCAGAAAAGAGATATTGAGAGCTGACCTCAAATATCCACAATTGAAATGAGAATGAGCTAATACATTTGGCAGCCTTGACAGAACTTGGAGATTGACTGGCTATGAAGGATAAGAAAACTGAGTTGAGAATGACTCTTAGTTTTTGACTTAAGTTACTATAAAACTGATGTCATTAACTATGAGCAGGGAGGTTGAAGGAATAACACCCCCAATGGTAAGTAAGGTGAAAACTGACATTAGTGCTATGCGCATAGGAATGTGATCAAAGTTTACATAATAGATGATAATACACCAGGTGTTAGCACTTGATAGGAAAAAAAAAGGCATTTTGGTCTCCCAATTTTAGAAGCAAGTGATTGTCTATTACTCTTGTGCCACTCAAATCTATCTTCACAAATGGATGGTGTGGCTGGATGTCAGCATCTTATTGTTCCTAAAACATGACAAAGACAACAGCTGACATGAATTGTATACATGTAGAAAAAATAAACACATTCATAGCTAGGAAGGTACAAGGAAGTATAAGCAACTGGAAAAAAAAGATGGCAAGACAAAAAGAAAAGGCATTTGTTACAACCATTGATAAACACTGAGAGAAGTTTTACCAGGCTATTTTCTGAGAAGGTTAAACAATATATGTGTAAATGGTTTCTTTATGCTCTTTGTTTACTCCATGAGTATAAGAAATTCAAGCAAACAAGCTTTATTTTGCATCTTTTGAGCAAATGGCAGAAACACGGAGGCAGGGACAAGATGACCACACTGCTATTTATTGGTGTTAAAAGACATGGTGCTAAAAACCAAGGGTGAGAAATAACCAAAGTTCAAAAATCATAGTAAAATGAAGAACAAAAGATGGGTTAGATTAGCAATTCTGCCTGAATGTCTAATACTATTACTAATTTCTATTTGGAATATCTGGTCATCAGGTATAGTCATCCTTCAGTACACACAGGGGATTGCTTCCAGGACCTCCAGTATATACCAAAATCCACAGATACTCAAGTGCAGCACTCAGCCTTGCAGAACCTGTGTATATGAAAAGCCCGCCTTCCGTGTACGTGGGTTCCACATCCAGTGAATACTGTGTTTTCTAACCACAGTTGGTTGAAAAAAAATCCACATATAAGTGGACCTAAGCAGTTCAAACCCTTGTTGTTCAAGAGTCTACTACACTTTTGACATGGTGTACTGCCGTTGTCTCTGCAGTGTATTCTCCTACTTAAAAGCTTTGGTTTAGCAATACAAAATGGGAAGGTTACTTTTTTCATCAGCCAACTTGGGAATGCATTTCATACAATATGGCAGAAACAACATGAAATCACAGTTTCTTGTTCTCAAAGAGTGAAGACAACAGAAATTGCCATTTACTAGTTTGTTCATCTTAAATACCTTATCCAAATATAGAACTTCCTCTATCTACAAAGTCCATACCTAGAAAAATTCAAGAATAGAATATTCCAGTATTATGGAGGCCAGATTTCAGGCAACCTCAACTACTTGAAACACCACCCAGAACTTAAATGGAAAACAGGCCTCTGAAGTACCGAACTAGCTGTCACAAAGCCCACATACTTTATTTTCAAAAAGTATCCTTTCAAACTCCCATTCAGATAATATTTAATATTGTGACTACATATTATAGTCCATTATGTTATTGTTTTATGTACAAGAAACTATGAGACAAAGTCTCAGATTCTAATACCAGGGAAAATTTTGCCTCTCAAGATAAACACATAGGCTTTATTCTGTCAGATAATGACAAAAGCAAAACAAAATGAAAATGTTTCTATTTTCTATTGGCTGCTATGAAGCACAGACATAAATTTAGTGCTTGTAAGAATAAATATTTTATCCTAGATTCCCAAAACATTTTCTCTCCTTAAATAATTTCTGATTTCCTTTCGAATGTATTTTAAACTCTCCTACCTTGTGTTTTAATACTACAAGGCATCTCAAATCATTTTTGTTAAGTTAGTAGAATATGTCTTATAAATAAATATTTACAATATTTATTTTTGACATGTTTTTAGTAAGAAAATGGATAGCGATTTAAGAGAGGTTAAGTATATCTCAAAAAAATCAGTGGAGGAAGAAATTGTAGCGTTAAGAATTAATATCTAAAAATGCTTCTCTAATTTGAAGAGCTCCCAGGTAATGTGGTAAAGATAGGAAAAACTCAGCACAACTGTCACCCAAATTTCTGTTTACAGGCTGATATTTAACCAGAACACACAATTACAGCTACAACAATATTTTATAACCTTGAAATAAAGAAACCTTGGTACCAATTTTTATTATCTGCCTTGAGCCTTCTGAGTGTTTCCCTGTTGCTCCTGCCCAAGAACAACTGGCACTGAAAATGCCACCTGAAGGTAATCAACCTAAAAGGGGAACAAAATTTCATCATGAATTATGGGAAAAAAAGGTTTTATTTGGGACTTTATCCAGAAAAATAAAACTAAAAATCATTAAAATAAGCTTGTTTAATCTCATTTAAAAGAACACCGGAATAAAACAGAAGCACTTCATTATACTCTGAAGTTCAAAAGCATTAAAACTTAGAACACCTGGGACATAATCATCTCATTTTAATCCTTTCCTTAAAAAACAGGCTGTAACAAATGACAAACTGGGAACTATCTGCAACAGACAAAGAGTTAATATCTTTAACCTATAAAGAGTCCTTGCAAATAAGAAAATATACCAATAGAAAACAAAATAAAACAAGTAACTTACAAAATAATTACAACGAATGATAAAAATAATTTAAAAACAAAGATAAGGGTTTGATTTTATTAGTAATTAATGAATACAAGTTAAATGAGATATAAAACATACACAGATAAAACAATAAAAATAGAAGCACTGACTAAGGTATGAAAAACAGTCTATTACCTCTAATTTTTATGTGATAATTATTTTCTCTCTGAAGAATGGGTAAATTGGTATAATCCTTTCTGAAAGAAACTTGGCAATATGTAACAATACCTTTTAAGACATATCTCCTTTGACCCAGAGATTCCATACTAATTGGAAATACATCAATTGGTACTAATTGTTATTATTAATTGGTATTAACTCATTTCCACATTACTCGAGTATAGTCCTACCAGATAAATTTAAAGACTGCATAATAATCTACTGTATAGATGTGTTACAATATACTTAACTAACCGCCTATTTGAATGATTAGACTTCAGCTTATCTATGTTGTATATAACGTGATAAAATACCTTGTAACTAAATTACTAAATTATCTACAAACTTAAATATTTTCTTAGGATAAACCCCTGTAATACGTTACTAAGTGGAAGAAAAATACTACAAAAGATTATGAATGGTATCATCCTGTATCTGTCTTCTCTGTGCCTATGCTAGTTCTGCTGAACACAGGACAAAATAATACCACCATGTTTTACAATAAATTCATGACCACAAACCTGAAATAGACACATTGTGTCTATTATTGCCACCTTTTCCCTGCTAAACTCACTTCTCCCACTCTTCAAGATGATTAGTCCATAATTATTTCTCTTTCCTCAAACCACCACCACCACCTCCTCCAACTTATTCTCAGCCAATGAACTTGTTTTCCTGCTGTCATCTTAAAATGGAGGAGCCATCCCTTCACTTAATAAAAGCCAATCCCCTCATCCCATCCCCTCTTGTCTTCTCTTCTCCTTTAGTCTCCCCTCTCTCTCCTGTATCACCTATTTATCCCTCTCTTTTGGATCGTTCTTACATACAAATTTGGTCTAGAATCTCCTACCTTAAAATCCTTTCTATCTCCTTCCAGTTACTACATTTCTTGCTCCCCTCAGAGCAAAACTTCTCAAGAGTTATCTACACAAGCTGTCTCTACTTCCTCAGCTCTTCGATGTGGTTTTCATTCCCACAATTCGAATAAAATGGCACTTGAAAACATCACCAATAATATGATTCATGGTCCCAAGTCAAATTAGCATTTTTCATCTTGCTCTTATTTAACCTCTTAGTAGTCATATACATCTGACCAAGCTCTTCTTGAAGCACTCTCCTATTTCAGCCTCTGTGAGGTTACTTTCACCTGGTTTCCCTCCTACCTCTCCAACCACACTTTTTACCTGTCCTGTGCTGGTTGCTTTTCTTCTATAAGACCTCTGAATACTGGAGTTCCTCTGGACTGAATGTTCAACCCTCTCCTATACATCTCCACCCTGAATGATCTCATTCCTTTCTGTGGGTTCATCAACTATAAGCTCCAGAATTTATATCTATAGCCCTTATATCTCTGAGTTCTAGACTCTAATTAGTAAATGTTTGTTTAAAAAAATGCCACACACACACGTACACAGAAAGTTCTCATTATCCAAGAACAACTGGCACTGAAAATGCCACCTGAAGGTAATCAACCTAAAAGGGGAACAAAATTTCATCATGAGTGATGGGAAAAAAAGGTTTTATTTGGGACTTTATCCAGAAAAATAAAACTAAAAATCATTAAAATAAGCTTGTTTAATCTCATTTAAAAGATTTTAGGGTTTTTTTATTGGTTATGAATATTCATGAGATACAAAGCTGATTGTCCCCTCGTGCTCAAGATGTGAAGGCCACATCCACACTGGCAACATGCCCATTACCACAAATTGCGATTGTATACCATGTCCCCCACCCAATTATCCCCAACCTCCCTCCCCCTCCTCCTTTCCCCCCCACTCCACTTTGTATCCCAAGGTCTGCTCTCTCCCTCTGCAAGTAAAATGCACCACTGTGGTCTTTCTTTCCTTCCTTAATTTTCTCTTAGCTCCCAGTTACAAGTGAGTACATGTGGTATTTGTCCCTCTGTGCTTTGCTTATTTCATTCAAAATAAGTTTTTCCAGGCTCATCCATTTTGTTGCAAATGGGAGAATTACATTCTTTTTTATGGCAGAGTAGTATTCCACGGTGTATATATACCACAGTTTCCTTGTCCAATCATCCATGGATGGACATTTAGGTCGGTTCCATGTCTTGGCTATTGTAAACGGAGCTGAGATGAACATGGGAGTGCAGGTATCCCTTTGACATGATGATTTTCATTCCTGTGGGTATATACCCAGAAGAGGGATTGCTGGATCGTATGGAAGATCTATCTGTAGTTGTTTGAGAAACCTCCATACTGTGGTTGTACTAATTAACAGTGCAGGAGCATTCCCGTCTCTCCACACCCTCGCCAGCATTTGTTATTCACCGTCCTTTTAATTACAGCCAGTCTAACTGGGGTAGGTGGTATCTCAATGTGGTTTTAATTTGCATTTCCCTGATGACTAGTGATGTTGAGCATTTTTTCATGTACCTGTTGCCCATTTTTTAATTGGGTTATTGTTTTTTTTTAACTGTGTAATTACTTGAGTTCCTTGTATATTACGGATATTAATCCCTTGTTGGATGCATAGTTAGCAAAATTTTTCTCCCACTATGTAGGTTGTTGTTTCACTGTGTTGATTGTTTCCTTCACTGTGCAGAAGCTTTTTAGTTTGGTATGGTCCCAATTGTTTATTTTTTCTTTTGTTGCTTGTGCTTTTGGGCTCATGTTCATAAAGTCTGTGCCCAGACCAAGTTAGAGGTGCATGTCTAGTTTCGTTCTTCTGCGTATGGATATCCAATTTTCCCAGCACCAGTTATTGAAGAGACAGTTTGACTTCATCTTTTCCAATCTGGATTCCCTTTATTTCTCTCTCTTGCCTGATTGCTCTGGCTAGTACCTCCAGTACTATGTTAAATAGAGGTGGCAAGAGTGGGCATCCTTGTCTTGTTCCTGTTCTTAAGGGAAGAGCCCTCAGTATTTCTCCATTCAGAATGATACTGGTGGTGGGCTTGTCATAGATGGTTTTCATTGTGTTCAGATACTTTCCTTCTATACCTAATTTGTTGAGAGTCTTTATCATGAAGCAATGTTGAATTTTGTGAAATGCTTTTTCAGCATCTATTGAGATAATCCTATGGTCTTTGTCCTTGAGTTTGTTGATGTGATGTATCATATTTATTGAATTTCATATGTTGAACCATCCTTGCATCCCTGGGATGAATCCCACTTGGTCATGGTGTATAATTTTTTAAATGTGTTGCTGTATTCTCATTGTTAATATTTTGTTGAGGATTTTTGCATCTGTGTTCATCAAGGATATTGGCCTATGATTTTCTTTTTTTGGTGTGTCTTTATCTAGTTTTCGTATCAGAGTTATGTTGGCCTCATAGAATGAGTTTGGGAGACTAGCTTCTGTTTCAATTTTTTGCAATAGTTTGAGGAGAATTGGTATTAACTCCTTTTAAAAGTTTGATAGAATTCAGCTGTAAAGCCATCCAGACCTGGACTTTTCTTTGTTGGAAGATTGCTGATTACCACTTCAATCTCATTGCTTGTTATTGGTCTGTTCAGGTTTTCTATCTCTTCTTGGTTCAGTCTTGGTACTTTATATGTGTCTAGAAACTTTTCCATATCTTCCAGATTTTCATATTTGTTGTCATGCAGTTGTTTATAATTTGTCTCTAATGATTCTTCATATTTCTGTGGTACCAGTTATAATGTCTCTCTTTTCATTTCTGATTGTTATTTGGGTCTTCTCTCTTCTTTTTTTGTTAACCTAGCTAATGGTTTGTCTATTTTATTTATCTTCTTGAAAAACCAGCTCTTTGTTTTGTTGATCTTTTCTATTGTTTCTTGGGTCTCTATTTCATTTAGTTCTGCTCTGATCTTAATTATTTCTTCCTGTCCACTACCTTTAGGTTTGGATTGCTGTTGTTTTTCAAGCTCTTTGAGGCACAGTGTTAGGTCGTTTATTTGAAGTCTTTCCATTATATTGATGTAAGCAATTACTGCAATAAATTTGCCTCTTAGTACTGCTTTTGCAGTATCCCACAGGTTTTGGTATGATATATCTTTATTTTCATTAGTTTCAAGAAATTTTTGGATTTCCTGTTTAATTTCTTCTTGGACCCATAGGTCACTCAGGAGCCTGTTGTTTAGTTTCCATGTATTTATATAGTTTCCAGAGTTTTGCTTATTATTAATTTCCAGTTTTAGTCCACAGTGGTCTGAAAAGATATTTGGAATGGTTTCAATTTTTTAAAATTTCCTGAGATTAGATCTGTGAACTAATATGTGGTCTACCCTGGAGAATGTTCTATGAGCTGATGAGAAGAAAGTGTAGTCTTTAGTTGTTGGGTGAAATGTTCTGTATATATCTGCCAGGTCCAGTTGGTCTAAAGTGTAGGTTAAGGGGCAGAGCCCATGGCGCACTCGGGAGAGTGCAGCGCTGGGAGTGCAGCAACGCTCCCACCATGGGTTCGGATCCTATATAAGAATGGCTGGTGCGCTCACTGGCTGAGCGTGGTGTGGGCGACACCAAGCCAAGGGTTGCAATCCCCTTACCGGTCAGGAAAAAGACAAAAAAATAAATAAATAAATAAAAATAAAAATAAAGTGTAGATTAAATCCTGTGTCTCTGTTGATTTGTTGCCTGGAGGATCTGTCCCATACTGAGAGAGGGATGTTCAGATCACCCACTATTAACGTATTAGGGCCTTTTTCTTTCTTTAGGTCTAAGAGTGTTTCCTTTATATATCTGGGTGCTCCAGTATTGGGTACATACATATTTATGATTGTTATGTCTTCTAGCTGGATAGATCCTTTTATCATTATATAGTGGCCTTCTTTATCTCTTTTTATGTTTTTTGGTTTAAAGTCTATTATATTCAATATAAGAATAGCTACTCCTTCTCAGTTTTGGTTTCCATTCACATGGCATATCTTTTTCCATCCCTTCACTTTTAGTCTGTGTGTGTCTCTACAGTTGAGGTGGGTCTCTTGCAGACAGCATATACTTGGGGCTAGCTTTTTTTATTTTTTTCCTTTTTGTCTTTTTTACTGACCAGTAACGGGATCGCAACCCTCGGTGTTGCGCCCGCACCGCACTCAGCCAGTGAGCGGGAGCCGGTCTCCACATGGGATCCGAACCCTCAGCGGGAGCACTGCCGCGCTCCCAAGCTGCGCACTCTCCAGTGCGCCACCGGGCCGGCCCAAGCTTTTTAATCCAATCAGTCAATCTGTGTCTTTTGAATGGGGAGTTTAATCCTTTCACATTTAGGATAGTTATTGACAGGTACTGTTTAATTCCTGTCATTTAATTGCTTTTTGTTTAGATGATTTAAATATCTTTTGATCATTACTTCCCCTTTTATTTTTCTTCTTCAGAGTAAGTTGGAAATTTAAGAGGCCATGTTAGCTTCTTTCTCTTTCTCCTGGCATTTTTGTTTTAACAATGGGTTTTGCTCTTGTGTACTCGTGATAGCAGTCATCATTATTCAGATGAAGGACTCCCTTGAGAATTTCTTGCAGGGCTTGTCGTATGATGATGAACTCCCACAACTTTTGTTTGTCTGGGAAATACACTATTTCTCCCTCGTTTCTGAAGGAAATCTTTACCTGGCTGGGTAAAGAATTCTTGGCTGGCAATTTTTTTCTTTCAGTATTTTGAATATATCATTCCACTTTCTTCTGGTCTGTAGGGTTTCAATTGAGAAGTCTACTATTAGTTTGATAGGGCACCCCTATAGGTGACTTGATGCTTTTGCTGCTTTTAGAATTCTGTCTTTATCTTTGAGCTTTGCAAATTTAAGTATAATGTGTCTTGGGGAGGGTCTTTTTGGATTGAATCTGTTTGGGGACCTTTGAGCTTTCTGGACCTGAAGGTCTGTATCTCTCCCTACCCCTGGGAAGTTTTCTGTTACTATTTCCTTGCATAGGTTTTCAGTACCTTTTCCTTTCTCCTCCCCTTCAGGAATACCCACAATTCAGATGTTAGAGTGCTTGATGTTGTCTGCTGTCTCTCTTAGATTTTCCTCATTATTTTAAATTCTTTTTTCCTTTTTTTTTTTTTTTTTTTGTCTGCCTGGGTTATTTCAAAAATGCCATCTTTGAGATCTGAAATTTTCTTCTGCTTGTTCTAGCCTGCTGCTCAAGCTCTCTGTTGTGTTTTTTATTTCATTGAGTGAATCTTTCATTTCTAGGAGTTCTGCTACACTCTTTTTTTAAGGCATTAATCTCTTTGGAAATTTCCTCCTTCATTTTCTGGATATTTTTTCTTGTTTCATTCTGTTCTCTAATTGAGTCTTCTTTTATTTCTTTGAGTTTTCTTAAGATCATTGCTTGGAACCCTTTTTCAGGCATTTCAAGTTCCCTGTTCCACAGAGCCTGAAATTTGAGCATTACTGTACTCCTTTGGTGGTGTCATATCTTCTTGTTTATTTGTAGTTCTAGTATTTTTTCATTGATATTTGGTCATTTGGTGGAGGACTTGCTTCTTCTATTACTCTGGGGGTGGCTATGAAGATAAAGATTTCCTCCTCTATTTGCAGGCCTTAGTGGTGACTCTTCTTATATTAGTATAGTCGAGTAAGCCATAGGTACCTGTAGAGTGGCCCTGGATGCTACTGTGGTGGTGAATTGTACTTGCTTGACAGTAGGTGTGGCAGTGGCTATATTACACTACCTTAGGTCCTGTTCCAGAATCTGTGATCGTAGAATGAGCCCCCAGCACCACGTGGGTCTTGGCTCACCTTCATGGGGCCTGCTGCAGCTTCTGGCACTTTCCTCCAGGTCCAAAGGGGGAGGGGCCACATGTGCCACACAGGTCTCCTCAGCTCACCTTGGTGTGGTCTGCCACGGCTGCTCAGATTTTAGGTTTTAATTGCAGCTATGCATTAATTTTTAGGACAGAGAAAGAATAAAATAAAAATTGTTTGAGAGATGTGGAATATTTCTCTGATAAAAATATTCTTCGCCTCGTTTGTGATTCTCCTGGCATAAAGAGGGTCATTTTTGCCAAAACGTTTGAACAACTCACTGTTTTTTTCCGAAGACCTCTCTATTAAATTACAGCTCTATTTACAATAGCCAAGATATGGGACAAACCTAAATGTCCATCAATGGATGATTGGATAAGGAAAATGTGGTATATACACACAATGGAATACTACTCAGCCATAAAAATAATGAAATTCTGTCATTTGCAGCAGCATGGATGAGCTTGGAGAAAATCATGTTAAGTGAGATAAGCCAGGCACAGAGAGAGAAATACCACATGTCCTCACTCATAAGTGGGAGGAAAGAAAGAAAGAGGTGTGAAGATGGTGGACTAGAGAAACCTACGATGCATTTCTCCCACAGAAGAAGACCAGAACAGGTCCACCACTACCACGCTGCACTTGTTGGTGACAATGTCAGGACCCAAGACTGTTGCCCACCTTCCCACTGTGAATTTTACCCCATCCCATGCTGCTGTCACCTGCAACACAGCTCCAGCCACTGTTGTTGACAGCCGTTGTTGTAGCGATCCAAACTGGTGCTACAGCTCCAATCATGCCAGCTGCACACAGGATCCCTACCCACACTCAGTTATGCACAGAACCCCTGCCACAGCCGCCTGCAGTGCAGCAGCCTTTGCTAGCAGCTGTCTACGCTGCCACTCCAGCCAGACCAACCACGTGTGGGACCCCTGCCCAAGCAGCCTCAACAGTCATATCAGCTACTCATGGTTGCCCCTGCTGTAGCTGTGTGCAGTGCAGGTACTGCTGCAATAGACATTGCACCAGCAGGACAGGCTAGGTGTGCAACCCCCTGCTAACACTGAAGCAGTAACCACCCCATCTGAGGATGGGACCCCCTGCCACTGCTGCCTGCAGTGTGGCAGCCATCACCAAGGACCTTCCCCACTTCTGCACCAGCCAGGCTATCCGCGCCCAGGGCCCCCGCCCAAGCCACCTCACTACCCAGCCTGGCTATGTGTGGGACCTTCGCCACACCCACCTGCAGTGCAGCAGCCATCACCAGGGGCCATCCATGCCTCCTCACCAGCCAGACCAACTGTGCACAGGACCCCTGACCAAGTTCCTCACCAGCCGGCCTTGCTACATGTGGGACCCTCACCATAGTCGTGTGCAGTGTGGCTGCTGCTACCATAGCCATCACAACAGCCAGATCGACTGTGCATGGAACCCCTTCCCATGCCACCACATCAGCCAGACAAGCAGCTGGCACAACACCCTGCCAATGCTGAAGCAGTAGCAATCCTATTTGGGTATGGGACCCTGGCTGCTATTGCCTGCACCACTGCCACTGCCACTGCCACCACCAGCAGCCACATACACTGCTACCACTGCTGCTGCACCGGTCAGACTGGCCAAGGGCAGGACCCACCACTGCCACCACACATTGACACAAGAAGGGTCACAAATGGAGACATCGGAAAGAGGTAACCCAGCATAGACCCACACCCAAGTGACACAATTGACAGGGGGAATTTCACCCCATGTGCAGTGAGCACGACTGCCTTCACCCAGGGAGAGTCACACATAGAGAACCTGGAGAATACAGAATCCCAGGATAGACAGTGTACAGAAGAAAATTTCCAGCCATCAACAACCCATTCCCCAACCAAGGGAAGCAAGAACCCAGGAGAAGCCTTGGTCTATAGCAAGGAAAGAGAAACCTTACCCAGGGTCAGTCATTCAACTGGGGGAGATCCAGTATACCCCAGTGCACCCATCAGAGTCATGGGAAACTAGCCAGGGAGCCAACAAGTCCACCTAGGGTCACTCATCCCAGCCAAAGAGTGACAACGAACCCAGGCACTTCACCCAAGATCTCAAGAGCTAGCTCATATCCTCAATGTCTCAACTAACCTCAACAAGAAATCACTAAGTAGAGGCATTCACACACAACTCTGACATTGAATACAGTAGAAGTACCCAGACAGAGACTACACTGCTGAGTCTACCCAGAACTAATACTAATACACTCTACTCAACAATCAATATAAGACACATCTACAGGAGGAAATCTCTCTCGTCAAAGCCCACTTCAAAGTAATAGAAGAAGCAACTACTCAACTGGATAACTAGAAATCAATGGAAAAAGACTAGAAATATTAAAAAAAAAAAAAGGAAATATGATGCCACCAAAGGAATACAATCATTCTCAAGCACCAGACCCCATAGAGCAGGAAACCCTCAGAATGTCTGAAAAGGAATTTTGAGTAAAAATCTTAAACAAACTCAGTGTAATACAGAAAGACTCAGTTAGACAACACAATTAAACAAGAAAAACAATCCAGGACTTGAAGGATGAAATTTACAAAGAGATAAATTCCATAAAAATGAATGTAGCAGAATTCCTAAAACTAAAAGTCTCATTCAATGAAATAAAAACTACAATTGAGAGTGTAAGCAGCAGGCTAGACCAAGTGGAAGAAAGAATTTCTCAACTGGCGGACAGTCTTTTTGAAGTAACCCAAGCAGACAAAATTTTTTTTAAATGAAGAGAGATAGCAGACCACCTTAAGCACACAAACATTAGAATCATGGGTATTCCAGAGGAGGAATAGAAAGGAAAAGGCACTGAAAACATATTCAATGAAATAATAATGGAAAAATTTCCAGGTATTGGTAAGAGATATAGACTTCCAGATTCAAGAAGCTCAGAGGCCCCCAGGCAGAATCAACCCAAAAAGGTCCTGTCTGAGATACATTGTAACAAACTGTCAAAAGTCAAAGACAAAGAGAAAATCCTACAAACAGCCAGAGAAAAGCATCAAGTCACCTATCAGGGAGTCCCCATCAGACTAATAGCAGACTTCTCAGCAGAAACTCTACAGGCCAGAAGAGATTGGGATGATATATTCAAAGTACTAAAACAAAAAACCTGCCAACTAAGAATACTTTACCCAGCAAGGCTATCCTTCAGAAATGAAGGGGAAATAATGTATTTCCCAGACAAACAAAGGCTGTGGGAGTTCACCATCACATGACCAGCTTTATAAGAAATGCTTAAGGCAGTCCTGCACCTGGAACCCAAAAAAGAATAACCACCACCATGAATACACAAGAAAGAACAAACACCAGTGGTAGAGCAGATATACAAATGAGAAAGAGAAAGAAACCACACCATACCACCTCAAAAAGACAATGAAACCTGAAAACAAACAATAAAAGGGAAAGAAAGGAACAAAAGATATTTATTTATTTTATTTATTTTTTTTGTCCTTTTTGAGACCGGCCACACCGCGCTCAGCCAGTGAGCACTATGAGCACACCGGTCATCCTTATATAGAATCCGAACCCGTGGCGGGAGCACTGCTGTGCTCCCAGCGCCGCACTCTCCCGAGTGCACCATGGGCTCGGCCCAGATATTTAAACAACCATAAGAAAAACAAATAAATGACAGAAGTAAGACAGCACCTCTCAGTAACAACCCTAAATGTAAAAGGATTAAATTCCCCACTCAAAAGACACAGACTGAGGCTTCCAATCAAGATGGTGGAATAGACGGTCCGCAGCATCACTCTCTACCGTAAATAAACCAATTTACCACTATTAAAAAGCAATGACAGGGCCGGCCCGGTGGCGCACTGCTACAGTGCGCCGCTTGGGAGCGCGGTGGCGCTCCCGTCGAGGGTTCGGATCCCACATACAGACCGGTTCCCGCTCACTGGCTGAGCGAGGTGTGGGAGCAACACCGAGGGTT
>NW_007727334.1:80837-95375 GCF_000696425.1 Galeopterus variegatus | reverse complement strand
CGTTGCTGGACACGAAAAAAGACAAAAAGGAAAAAAAAAAAAAAAAGCAATGACAGCCAAGCTGGGGCCGCTAGAGCACAGGGGAAGAGGAGGAGAGACCTATGGAGTTCATGAAGGTGGGAGAAGCCACGATGAGAGAAAGAAAAAAACCATTCTGACCATTCTGTGCCACAGCCACTTTAAGGCTGGAGCTGCTGAGTGCATGCAGCAGGAGCTGGCAAAAAGCTGTAGCTGAGCCTTTTGGAGGAAGTTGCTTGGAGGCATCAGGGGAGAAGAGGGCCTTGGTGGCCCCCAGGCCAGCAGTACCACCAACAGGGTTTCTATGGACCCACATAGGACTGAGGAGCCACAATAAATGAGAAAAAGGAGACACTCAGAGGTCCATCCCATGGGAAGTGTTTGCAGCATGGGCGGTGGCGGAGACGCGCCCACCGGGGGAACACTGGGGCACAGCAAGGACAGTTGATCTGCACCCCAATCAGTGCAGGACCACTCAGAGGAGACTGGTCAGGAATATAGAATTGCAAGGGGGGCAGTTTGATGAAAAGACACAGGCCCAGCCCAGTGTTTCTATACAACCCAGGTGCACCTGATTTCACCAGATCTGGAAGTACCTATAAAGTCAACCATCAAAACCTGAGCTGCACAAAAAGCCTTTCCTAGGGAATCAGCAGCAAAGGAGCAATTTAGCTCAACCACAGAGCTCAAGTACTGGTCCCCACAGGAAGTTCCCCCATTTTAGAAGTGAGCAAAGGACAACAAATTAGTTCCAGTGTAGAGTTTAAGAGATGGGAACAGCAAATAATCCAACACAGAACTGAAAGAAAAAACAAAGTACCCATAACCAGAGACAAAGTTTGATTACTAGTAAAGGTCTCATTTCACCAAAAAACACCTGTAACACCTTGAAGGACCGGAAGTTCATTGGGCTACCAAGCCAGAAAGGGGGGAGGCCTGGGGTCCTCAGCCACGCCCTCTGACACCCACAATCAGTCCCAAGGATGGGGGCTGAGGACCTCGGCCACCCCCCCATATGTGCAGCCACCCCAGTGACAACCACTGAGGTGCCACAGGAAATGCCTCAGGCTCTCCTGAGCCTGGGTGGTGGGGGGCCAAGGGCCTTATCCATGCCTCCCCCGCATGAGCAACCAGCCCAGTGGCGACCACCCAGCCACAGCAGGAGGTGCCCCAGGCTCTGCTGAGCTGGCATAGTGGAGGGCCAAGGGTCTCGGCCACACACACCCCCATGCTCAGCCAGCCCAAGGACGACCAGCAAACCTCAGAAAGAAGGGCCCTGGGTTCCTGAGCTGGGGTGGTGGCGCTGATGGCTATTGCCACAGCCCCTTGACATCTGCACCCAGACCAGCAATAACCAAGACACCACTGGAAGCCCAGTTGTCTCCCCTGTGGTAATGATGGGGGGTTCCACCGGCCTCAATCCCCCCCTCCTCCTTCCTCCTTCTTCCATCCCATTTCCTTCCCCTTTCCCCACTCCCCCTCCCTCCCAACTGCTCTACAACAACATCATAGAATGTAAAAAAATAACATTAATAAAATAAAATAAAAGTATAGTACAAAATTTTCTTCAAAAAAAACCAAACACAGACTGATTGTATTAAAAAGCTAGATCCAACTATATGCTGTCTTCGAGAGACTCATCTCACCAGTATTAATGCACACAGACTAATAGTGAAGGAATAGAAAAAGATATACCATGCAAATGGAAACCAAAAATGAGCAGGACTAGGACTATTCTTACACCGGATAAAATAGACATTAAACCAAAAACATAAAAAGAGACAAATAATGCCATTATATAATGATAAAGGGATCCATCCAGCAAGAAAAGATATCATTAATATATATATATATATATATATATACCCAACACCAAAGCACCCAGATATATAAAGCAAACACTATTAGACATAAAAAAAGAGATAGACCCCAATATGACAATAGTTGGCGACCTGAACACAGCTCTGTCAGCATTGGGCAGATCATCTAGGCAACAAATCAACAGAGAGACACAGGATTTAAACTACACCTTAGACCAATTGGACTTGGCAGATATCTACAGAACATTTCATCCAACAACTAAAGAATATACATTCTTCTCATCAGCACATGGAACATTCTCCTGGATAGACCACATATTAGGTCATAAATCAAGTCTCAACAAATTTTTAAAAATTGCCATCATTTCAAGAATCTTTTCAGACCATAATGGATGAAAACTAGAAATCAATAACAAATGAAACTCTCAAAACTATACAAACACATGGAAATTAAACAACATGCTGCTCAATGACCCATGGGTCCAAGAAGAAATTAAATATGAAATCAAAAAATTTCTTGACATTAATGAAAATAAAGACATATCATACCAAATCCTGTGGGATACAGCAAAAGCAGTACTAAAAGAGAGGTTTATTGTGATAAACATTTACATCAAAAGAACAGAAAGTTTTCAAATAAACAACCTAATGCTACAGCTCAAAGAACTAGAAAAACAAGAACAATCCAACCCTAAAATTAGTAGATGGAAAGAAATAAGATCAGAGCAAAACTAAACGTAATAGAGACCCAAAAAAATGATACAAAAGATCAATGAAATGAAAAGTTGTGTTTTTTTGAGAAGATAAACAAAATAAAACAAACCATTGGCAAGGCTAACTAAAAAAGAAGAGAGAAAACCCAAATAACAAAAATCAGAAATGAAAGAGGAGAATTATAACTGATAGAACAGAAATACAAAGAATCATTACAGACTATTACAAACAACTATTCACCAACAAATTTGAAAACCTAGGGAACATGGATAAATTTCTCGACACATACAAATTACCGAGATTGAACCAAGAAGACACAGACAACCTGAACAGACTAATAACAAGCAATGAGATTGAAGCGGTGATCAGCAGTCTCCCAACAAAGAAAAGCCCAGGACCAGATGGCTTCACTGCTGAATTCTACCAAACCTTTAAGGAGGAATTAATACCACTTCTCTTCAAACTGTTCCAAAAAATGGAAACAGAAGCCATTCTCCCAAACTCATTCTATGAGGCCAGCATCACCCTGATACCAAAACCAGACAAAGATACAACAACAACAACAACAAAAAAAAAAACTACAGGCCAATATCTTTGATGAACATTGATGCAAAAATCCTCAGCAAAATATTAGCAATCAAAATACAACAACAGATCAAAAAAATTATACATCGCGATCAAGTGGGATTTATCCCAGGGAACCAAGGATGATGGTTCAACATACGCAAGTCAGTAAGTGTGACACAGCACATCAACCAAATCAAGGACAAAAACCGTATGATTATCTCAATAGACACAGAAAAAGCATTTGACAAAATTTCAACATCCCTTCACCATAAAGACTCAGCAAATTAGGTACAGAAGGGAAGTATCTCAATGCAATAAAAGCAGTATATGGCAAACCCACTGCCAATATCATCCTGAATGTTCCTTAAGGACAGGAACAAGACAAGGATGCCCACCCTCACCACTCCTGTTTAATATAGTATTGGAAGTACTACCTAGAGCAATCAAGCAAGAGAAAGAAATAAAGGGCATCCAGATTGGAAAAGTCAAACTGTCCCTGTTTGCAGATGACATAGTCCTATATATAGAAAAACCTAAAGAGACTCTACCAAAAAACTCTTAGAGCTGATAAACGATTTCAGTACAGTTGCAGGATACAAAATCAACACACAAAAATCAGTAGCGTTTTTATACTACAATAACAAACTACCAGAAAAAGAATTCAAGAAAGCATGTCCATTTAAAATAGTCACCTCAAAAATGAAATACCTAGGAATCAATTTAAACAAGGAGATGAAAGATCTCTACAATGGAAACTACAAATCACTGCTGAAAGAAATTAGAGGACACAAAATGATGGAAAGATATCCCATGCTCTTAGATTGGAAGAATTAACATTGTGAAAATGTCTATACTACCCAAAGCGATCTACAGATTCAATGCAATCCCCATCAAAATGCCAATGACATTCTTCACAGAAATAGAAAAAACAATACTAACATTCAGGGCCGGCCCGTGGCTCACTCGGTAGAGTGCGGTGCTGATAACACCAAGGCCCCGGGTTCGGATCCCACATAGGGATGGCCGGTTTGCTCACTGGCTGAGCGTGGTGCTGACAACACCAAGTCAAGGGTTAAGATCCCCTTACCGTTCATCTTTAAAAAAAAAAAAAAAAGAAAGAAAAAACAATACTAACATTCATATAGAACAACAAAAGACCCCAAATAGGCAAAACAATCCTGTTAATGTGTTTCCCTTCATTCCTCTTCCTACTTTGTTCATAAAGTATCTGTCATATCAATTATTGTTGTAGCATGCATATTTGTCTCTTTTACATCCCCACCCAGACTGCAAACACATGGTTTTATTCTTGTTTGTAGTCTCCTGGTTCCTGGTCTTTAGCAGGCTTCAATAAATGCTTGCTAAATGAAAGCCATTAGCCTGTATGCTACTTCAGGCCTCTTAAATTTGTACATCACTTTCCGTTATGCTCGGAAATGTCTTGTCTTCTAACAAAAAGTATTTCCATCTCTCAACAAAGTTAATGATCTAAACAGCTGTGTGAAGAAGATGTAGTAATCTTTAATGTAGAGCTAAGCAAAAGTTTATTCTTACGATCCTGTGAGCCACGGGATGTGTGCGAATAAATTTCAGGCACTTTTTTCATAGAGCTTCCAAAACACTTTGCAACTACTTTGTAGTAGGCAGTAGGATGTACCAATTAAACAAGAAAATACATTCCCGATTTTGTGTTAGATATGTACTCACACCTTTCAAACACTAAACATAACATGAAAACCATTACCTCTACATGTGAGCTACCTGAAGCTTTTGTTCTTTTTCTTAAAGGGAACCATTGTGGCCACGGATTTAAAATAAAATTTAAGGCAGTAGCAGCAAAACAAAAACAAATTAAGCAAGCAAACAAAAAGTTGGGGATCCCTTGGAGAGACCAAGGGTCCAGGAGGCAGCCACGGGCTAGCTGGGGTTGTGGTCCCAACGCCACTGCCTCAACCTCCGGGCTGATGTGCAGCAGTCCCTTTGGGTTGTACTGTGTTAGACTATGGGGAGACGCTGCACAGGTGACTTTCACCCATTCCTTTAGCCAGTGTCCTTTCTTTCAGAGACGTGCTCCCTGTGCATCCCCAGCGGGGTGGGGAAGAGGATAAACCCCGCCCACTCTGCTTCTGAGGAAAGATGAGACAAAAGGAAACTGTCGCACCCCACGAATGTGTACAATTACTATCTGTCGGTCATTGACTTCAAACCAAAGCCAGCCTGGTCTAGGTGACTGTTACATCTCTTTGCCGCTCAAAGAAAGTCACAGCATCGGTCCGCTTCCCGCTGGGGTCCCGAACCTGGGCCGCGAGCTCGCATTCAAGGGCCACGTGCAGTACGTAAGCGGAGCTGTCCCAGAGCCCGCTCGCTCCGGGGTGACTCCCCCCAGCGCACCGGTGCCAGAGCAGCCGACAGCGTGACGCGGCGTCAGGCCTGCCGGGGCCTCGCTTCCGGCCGTGCCTCACGCTCAGGCCCCTGGAGCCCTTTGGACGAGGTCCCTGCGCTAGCGCTGACTCGGTCTTCCAAGCTTTGGCTGTGGAATGTGCGCTGCCCGCTCCCTCCGCAATCCTGCAGTGCGACCCAGGAGGCGGGACGGAAATGGAGGAGGCGCTCAGAAGCAAACACTTGATGCAGCCGTAGGGGACTTGCTCGGCCCTGTTCCTGTTCCCTCTTTAGGAGCCTCTGAACGTTGCTGGGCCACAGTCAACCGCCAGAGGCAAACCTTGGCGCCTCTCAGTATCTGTGAGGCTTGAAGCCTTGGGCTCCCTCATTTGGAAAACACGTGGTTGATAATAATGACTCCACACCATTACTGTAATGATTAAATGCAGTAATACACACCTATCTTAGAATACTGCCTGGTACTGAGGAGGATTAGCCCTTGTCCTCAAGTATGCATTCTTTCAACAAACTAAGTGTGCACAAGCTCTGTGCTACCTTGATGAGATAAGAGTGGTGAACAAGAGTAATAAGGTTCGTGCCCTTATGGAATTTATATTTTAACGGGGTGAACACACAATAAGTGTAAGACCCGTGCCCTAGGCACAAATCCTATGCCCGCCGGAGTGACTCGCTTAGCTAAGACCATGAGAAAGAGAGTCTGCTGCAACAACGCAAGAGGCATTTATTCAGCATATGCTGGGTCGCTTTTTTCATAAGCGGCCCCAAACTTACAATGCCAAGGCTTTTTATACATTTTTTTTTCTTCTCTTAGACAGACTCTCATAACAGGCTGTGTAGTTAATTAACTGTGGTGCCTTAAGATTTATGGTTAGGCTCAAAAGACTAGCACCGTTAGCCCCCTCCCCCCCCCCATAAAAGATGTTACATGTTTATCTTCCCTGGTCCAGCCAGGTGTTCAGAAGATAAGGGGGGGCTGGTTCAGTCCTTGGGACCAGCTGTCTCCTGGAATGTGCGCCTGGTTCTGCCTTGACTTCTGCCTGACCTCTTAAAAGCTGCTTCACTTAAAATACCTTTAGATATGTTTTCCTCGTTAGTAAGTGCTTACAGGAATAATTTGTGCAGGTTAGGTTAAAGTTCATATTTCTCTGTTACAATTTGTGCAGGCTAAAGCTACATAGGCAATAGTGTGGGTTAGAGTCACAGTTTTTATAACAACTTCCCCCCTTTCTTCTGGTGCATATTTCAATCATGAAATACTTGACCCTTGCTGATCGAGTTCCTGGTATTGCTGTCTTAGCATCATAATTTGGACAGTACCAGTTCGGTTTTTAACAAAAGTCACCAAACGATTCAAAATGCAGGGACCAAAAGTTAGAATCAACACCAGGATAATTAACGCCCCTAACAGGGTGGATACCAAAGTTGTAAGCCAAGGGGAGGAATTAAACCATGATCCAAACCATCCCTGTATTTGCTCTCTTTCTCTTTTTCTTTTGGCCGTGGAGTCTTTAATTACCCCTGAATGATCAATGTAAAAACAACATTTTTGTCGTAATGAGGCACAAAGCCCCCCCTGCTGAAGGAACAAGAGGTCCAGTCCCCTTCTGTTTTGCAGGGCCACCTCAGAAAGGGAGGTGAGGGACTCTTGTAACTTGGTGATAGAACTTTCTATTTCTTTAATATCTGCATCAACAGCTGCCTGTAAATTTTGGTAATCTTGATGTTGAATAACTAGAGCTGAAGCTCCTGTTGCTGCCCCAGCTGCTCCCAATCCCAAGCCTAGGAGGACAGAGAGCGTGATACTCAGAGGCTCTCTTTTAGTCCGATAGTTTCCATTATTTTTATCCCAGTATGTCAATAGTTCCTCGTAGGGGTGGTAAAAGAGCCGAGGCAGCAGCTGAACTAAAACACAGAAGTCCTGGGTTTCTGTCAGGACCTTTGAGCTAACGCAGGGTGTAATTCCAGTAGCACAGGCCCACCATCCCCTCTGCGGAGGCAACAGATAGGTGTCATCCGACCACCTAGTCAAGTTAAGTGTCTGATTACACAGCTGGCTGTGTGAGGAGGGGATTTTACCCACACAGGTTCCTTGCCCTGTAACTGCTGACCGAGTGAGCTTGGCTTGCTGCTGCTGCCAGCGACAGTTAGAGACATTTGTTGTTGTTTTAATTCTATCTTTAAAAGCTATTCCTTCATAGTATGGAGGAGCAACATCGTAGCAGAGCCAACAGGAGCGGGTAGCATTAGGGTTTGTATTATTTAAGACCTTGAAGGCTTTTGAAATTATATGGAATAACCCAGATTGTTCCTGCAGTTCAGGTTTGGGAGGCTCAGGCCTTTTTTTCTGTCGCCTGGCTTTTGACCTCTTAGTGAGGGCTATGGACTCTGGTTGGGTACTTAGGTATGCCAGAGTAGCCTTCGATTTGGCCACTGGAGGTCTCACTGGAGCTAAATATCTATTTGGGCCCACAGCAGTGTATTGAATCTCCACCTTAAGTCTGATAGTGAACAATAGCCTGTCATCATACTTTTCTTTATAAAATCTTAGCCCCCATGTAAATCCTTTGTCCCAACCCATAGCCTGCTTTCCTTTGAAGGAGACTTTGAGGGGGTGGCACCACTTGCTACACTCAGGGATGTTGTGCCACCCTTTATTTCCTATTCCCTGGTGGGTGTAATTAGCCTTTACCGTTATGTAGTCCCAGGATGACGAGGGATTCCAATATCCGTCCCCCCGTGGTCTCACAGCCCCAGTTTTTGCAAAAATAATCTGCTTGTCCTCCACACCTGTAAGTTAATGCCCTGTTACGGTGAGGTCCAGGACATACATAAAAAGTGAGAGCACGTAGCATGCTTCTTTGGAACGGTGTGGAGCAACCTCTCCATGGATTTAGCCTGGTATAGAGACGCTTATGACTGGGAGTGTTAGGGGGTTTGGAGATGTCACTGTAAGCCTCTAGGTCCCAGTCAGCAGGTGCCCCCATAGCTAATTTACATACATCAGGGTACAAGTCAGGCCACCATGTCCCTGTCCCTACGGTGATCTTGGATGAGTTCCAGATTGTATTCCCTACCCCATTTATAACATACCAAGTTAACCTTTTAGGAGCATGTGGGCTGGAAGTTTTGGCGCCCTGGAAGAGAATGGTTAGACATAAAGGAAACAAGAGAGTATTCATCTTATAACAGTTAGGGTGTGTACAATTTTCAGTCTTAAGGGGTGCTCTGCAGCACTCTGGACTCTCCAGGTGATGCTCTCTGGTCTTTGGTCCTCTGGCGGCGCAGGTTTCACGTGGGAGGCGTGGACCCAAGCGGAGATTCCGTCTACCTTCACGGCCGTTGGGGTTGTTAGAAGCACCAAGTAAGGTCCTTTCCAGCGAGGCTCCAGGGTCTGGGAACAGTGTCGTCTGACGTAGACTGTGTCCCCAACCTGGAACTGATGAGAAACCTTGGGGGTCCCGGGCTCATAAGCGGCTGCCAACTGCACCCAAACTTCCTTATGTACTACTTGAAGTCCTTTCAACCTGGCATATAAGTCACTGTTACTGTGGCAAGTGGGTTCAAAGGCGTCCCCCAGTAAAGTCAAGGGGGTGGGGGCACCATAGAGTATCTCAAAGGGGGTCAGGTTGAACCGGGAGGGGGTGTTCCTAACTCTGAACAAGGCTAAGGGAAGGAGCAACACCCAGTCCACACCAGTCTCTATGGTTAACTTAGCCAGAGTCTCTTTTAGAGTCCTGTTCATCCTTTCTACCTGTCCTGAACTCTGGGGTCTGTAAATGCAACGTAATTTCCAATTGACCCTTAGTTGTCTGGCCACTCCCTGACTCACCTTGGTGACGAAGGTGGGTCCATTGTCGAACCCGATTACCTTGGGCACCCCGAACTGTGGAAGGATTTCTTCTAGGATCTTCTTGACCACGACTGTGGCTGTTTCTTGTTTCGTCGGGAAGGCTTCCACCCATCCGGAGAAGGTGTCTATAAAAACTAGGAGATACTTGTAACCATATCTGCCCGGTTTAATCTCTGTAAAGTCTACTTCCCAATATACCCCTGGTCTGTCTCCCCTGAGTCTTTTACCAGGGCCCGCTGTATTCTTGCAGACATTCACTCTTTGACAAGGTACACAGCTTTTAACTATTTGTTCTACTAATTTTTTAGCCCCATCATATGATATTTGGTTTTTAGGGCAGTCTGGACTAATTTATCTAATCCCAGATGAGTCCATTGATGCATCTGTTTAACCATGATGCGTGCTTGTTCTTGTGGCAAGATAGGCTTGCCTGATGCTGCATACCAGCGCCCTTTTTCTTGATCAAAGTGGTTGTTAGAGTCCCTTGAGATCACTGCTACATCCTCAGCAGAGTATTTAAATGTGGGTTTTTCTAACTTAGGGATGTCAACTAACAGAACAGGCATAGGCCTTCTGGCTGCCACCCTTGCTTCAGAGTCGGCCAAGTTGTTTCCCTTGGCAACAGGGGAATCCCCTTTCTGGTGACCTGGGCAGTGTATAATACTCACTTTTAGTGGTTGGTGAAGGGCCTCCAGCAGGGCTACGATCTCTTCTTTGTTTTTGATCTCTTTCCTCCTGAGGTCAGCAGACCCCACTGTTGATAGATAGCGCCGTGCACATGGCAGTGGCAAAGGCACACCTGCTGTCCGTATAGATGATGATTCTTTTGCCCTCTCCCAGTTCAAGGGCTTTTGTGAGGGCGATGAGTTCTGCCTTCTGGGCAGACATCCCAGCAGGTAAAGTCTGTGCCCATAACAGATTCCGGCCGTCCACTATAGCAGCTCCTGCTTTCCGAACTCCTTCTTCCAGAAAACTGCTGCTGTCCATGAACGAGGTGGCTTCAGCATCCGTCAGAGGCTAATCTGACAAGTCTTTCCGCCATCCATGTGCCTCAGCAAGCAGTTGTTGGCAGTTATGGATGGGGGGGTCGAGGTCAGGGTCTGGCAGCAGTGTGGCTGGATTTAAACTTGCCAGCGGAGCAAAAGTAACCCGGTCTGAGTTCAGTAACAGAGTCTGATAGTGAGTCATGCGAGCATTTGTGAGCCAGCGGTCGGGGGGCTGGCGGACAACACTCTCTAAGGCATGCCGTGCTGAGATTACTAAACTCTGCCCCATAGTCAATTTGTCAGCATCCTTTACTAGGATGGCGACTGCCGCTACGATTTTCAGACAGGCTGGCCACCCTGCGGCTACTGGGTCTAATTTTTTGGACAGATATGCTACCGGTCTTTTCCAGGGCCCCAGTCTCTGAGTTAGGACCCCTTTTGCAATTCCCTTATTTTCTGCCACATACAGGTGGAAAGGCTTAGTTACGTCAGGGAGTCCTAAGGCTGGTGCAGACATTAAGGCTGTTTTAATATTGTCAAAAGCCTGTTGTTCTTCCTTTCCCCATTTGAAGGGCTGATTGTTTTTAGTGAGGGGATATAATGGGGCTGCCATCTCAGCAAAACCAGGTATCCACAGGTGGCAAAACCCAGCAGTACCTAAGAATTCTCTGACTTGCCTTTGCTTAGAGGGTGGCGGGATGTGGAATACTGTCTCTTTTCTGGCCTCAGACAACCATCTTTTCCCATCTTTAAGAAGGTACCCCAGGTAACTGACCTGTTGCTTGCAGATCTGGGCCTTTTTGGCGGAGGCTCGATAGCCCTGTTCTCCCAACTCTGTAAGGAGTCGCTTTGTTCCTTCTAGACATAGCTCTTCGTTGGCCGCTGCCAGGAGGAGATCATCCACATACTGTAACAGAGTTACCTGGGGGTTAGAGGCCCAGAACATCGCCAAGTCCTGGTGCAGAGCCTCGTTGAAGATGGTGGGCGAGTTTTTGAATCCTTGTGGCAGGCGTGTCCAAGTGAGTTGCCCCGCTAGGCCAGTCTCTGGATCTTTCCACTCGAAAGCAAAGTAATCCTGACTTTGTACAGTCAGCGGTAAACAAAAGAATGCATCCTTAAGATCCAGTACTGAATACCAGGTCCTGTCTGGAGGTAAAGAACTCAAAAGATTATAGGGATTAGGGACGGTGGCATGGAGATCGGCCACGCGTTTATTTACCTCTCGGAGGTCTTGGACCAGTTGATAGTCATTAGTCCCAGGCTTCTGAACTGGCAGCAAGGGCGTGTTCTACGCTGATTGGCACTTTCGTAGGATTCCCAGCTGGAGCAAGTGGGCAATGTGGGGTCGGATGCCCTCACATGCTTCTCGGGACATTGGGTATTGTCGGACAGCTATAGGGCTGGCTTGAGCCTTTAATTCTACGTGGACGAGGGGCCGATTTTTAGCTTTTCCTATTCCCGCTGTTTCTGCCCACACCTGAGGATAGTTTTCTAACCACCAGTCCATCTGTCCAGTCTCCTGGCCATGCTCTTCAAACAATTGGTATTCATCTTCTAACCTGAGGGTTAATACCTGGAGAGGCTTTCCTTGCTGGTCTAGCACTCGAGGTCCCTTGGGGTCAAAATGAATTTGTGCACCCATTTTGGTGAGGAGATCTCTTCCCAGCAATGAGTAGGGGCATTCAGGAATAACTATGAACGAGTGGGATACCTGGCCCACGCCTAGGTCCACTGTTCTTCAGGTAGTCCTTGGGTACTGTTTGTTCCCTGTAGCCCCTTGTACCCAAGACTTTTTCTTGAGAAGAGGTCCATTTGCTTATAGCAATACTGAATTTTCAGCTCCTGTATCTACCACAAACTGAATAGGCTTCCCCTCCACTTTAAGAGTTACCCTGGGTTCGGGGAGGGGACCTGAACCCCATCCCCCCTAATCGCTGTCTTCCTGCAAGGTCAAGACTTTGGGGGCTTGAGGCTCTTTCTTTTTCTTAGGGCAGTTTTGCACCCAGTGCCCCCTTTCCCTACAGTAAGCACATTGGTCCTTTGCCACGGGTCCCTTCTTATTGCTTGGCACCATATTATTAGGCTCTCTGGTTTCCCTAACTACAGTGGCCAGAAGTCTCTGAAAATTTTTCTTTTGGCGCTTTTCTCTCTTTATTTCTTTAGCTTCTTCTGACTCTCTGTTATGATAAACCTTTTCAGCTACCTGCACTAATTCTCTTAATGACTTATCTTGCAACCCTTCGAGCTTTTGCAGCTTCTTTCTGATGTCTCTGCTAGACTGATCAATAAAGGCAACCGTCACTGTTGCCTTATGCTCTTCACTACCAGGGTCATATGGGGTAAACCGACGGAATGCCTCCATGAGTCTTTCTAGAAATGCTGATGGAGACTCATCGGACCCCTGAGTTATTTCTCTCACCTTAGTCAAATTAGTGGGGCATTTTGCTGCCCCTCTGAGACCTGCCATTAGAGCCTGGCGATAGACTTTTAGGTGCTCCCTACCTTCAGCCAAATTAAAGTCCCAGGTGGGTCTGATCAACGGGAACCCTGCATCTATGACATCAGGAAGGAGAGTAGGTCGCCCGTCAGCCCCTGGCACATTCTTTCGAGCCTCAAGGAGGATTCGTTGTCTCTCCTCTGTGGTGAACAGGACCTGTAGAAGCTGCTGGCAATCATCCCAGGTGGGCTGATGAGTAAAGAGGAGAGATTCTACAAGGTTAATGAGACCTTGGGGGTTTTCAGAGAAAGGGGGATTCTGAAATTTCCAATTGTAAAGATCACAGGAAGAGAAAGGCCAATACTGTAAGGGCTGATTGCCTTCTTCATCAGGGGGGCCATAAGCCCACAGGGGGAAAATAGGAACAGCATCTGGAGGGGCTACTTGTTTACTGCGTGTCCCTTGAGCAGGCCCCCCCTCTGGTTCAGTCTCTGGTGGGCCCTCATCCGGTGGAGCAGATGGTTGGGCTGCCTGCGATCTGAAAGGAGGAGGCTGGGGAGGAGGGTCAGAAAGAAGCCAGTCCGGGTCAGTGGACGGCAATATCTCCGGTTTCCTTTTTGCTCCTTGGAGAGTAAACACAGCCGCTGGACCTGTTAAAGGAACAAAGGGACGGACCCAGGAAGGAGGATCCGTGACTAAGTCTTCCCAGACAATAATATAAAATGTTTGTTCTGTGAGATGTTCAGAATTGAAAATTTTCCTTTTCACTGCCGTGATCAGTGGCAGAGAGGAGGTGCCATCAGCAGGCCATCCGAGTTGAAAAGCCGGCCACTCCTCAGAACAAAGTGTTACCCATTTATTCTTTTTAATTGGCACAGACAGACCATCAGCTCTGGATTTCACATCAGTCCAGTGTTTCAAAGTCAGACTCAGAGGGGTTGAGACTGTTTGCCCCATGTCCCCGCAGAAACTCGTCAGTCCCCCCCACACACACACAACCAGACAGACAAGAAACAAAACACCAATGCGCCCCTGCCACGAGCGCTGCTAACACCAGATTATCAGAAAACTTGGAAGGAGACTCAGTCTCCTACAGAGGAATTGGGAGTGTCCTCCAGAACTCCTGTGGCTGCCGCGTGCCAGCACGTCTGCCTAGCCACTTGGCCACTACAGACGGCTCTCCTACAGAACCCCAGAAAATCTAAAATCAGACCGGCGCTTACTTCTTTGAACCACCGTAACCAAATGACAACAGACAACACGCAGCAGACAGCAAAGGGACAAGACACAGACAACCGCGGTACCTACTCATGTGATCCTCCGTTCTCTAGTCTCTGGTCCCAGGGAGAGTGAGTCAAATCCTGGACGAGCCCCGAATCTGTAAGACCCGTGCCCTAGGCACAAATCCTACGCCCGCCGGAGTGACTCGCTTTGCTAAGACCATGAGAAAGAGAGTCCGCTGCAACAATGCAAGAGGCATTTATTCAGCATATGCTGGGTTGCTTTTTTCATAAGCGGCCCCGAACTTACAATACCAAGGCTTTTTATACATTTTTTTTTCTTCTCTTAGACAGACTCTCATAACAGGCTGTGTAGTTAATTAACTGTGGCGCCTTAAGATTTATGGTTAGGCTCAAAAGACTAGCACCGTTAGCCCCCCCCCCCCCATAAAAGATGTTACATGTTTATCTTCCCTGGTCCAGCCAGGTGTCCAGAAGATAAGGGGGAGGGGGGCTGGTTCAGTCC